>NC_056002.1:31365219-31665219 GCF_018446385.1 Zingiber officinale
CGTTTATTTGCTTTAGTGTAGAGGAGATTTTCGGTAATATGATATGATGATCGTGAGATGAAATTGTGCACATAATTCTTTATTTAAGCTTATTTCAAGTGATACAAGTTTAATAATGTTTCAAATTGTATTCTCTTTAGGTTATAACAATGTTATGAACAAAGCTTGGATGTACAATCGATTAGACAATGGTTTTATTAGAGATGATTTTATTGCTGAAGTTGAATAGTTTGTGAACTTTGTTAAAAGTCATCCAGAATGTATGAATGGTGCTGAGTTACGGTGTCCGTGCAATCATGAAAAATGTCAAAATAGAGCATTTCGTGATGAGGATACTGTAAAAATGCACATATGTAGACATGGTTTTGTGCCAAATTACTACAATTGGTATTGTCACGGAGAGCCTTATTTATATGAACCAATTGGATCATCTGGTGGTTCGTATTCGGGGACTACTGTTACCGCTCCTGAAGCATCAAATAATATTGATATTTCAATGCAATCAATGGCTCAAGATGCGATGAATGCAGTTGATTATTCAAATATAGATGAAATATCAACCCCTGAATATCAACAACTATATGAAATGTTAAAGCTAGTGAAAGAGAAGAAGACATTCCATTCTATCATTCACAACTATCATCTACAACAAGGTTATTGAATATGAAGACGTACATCATTTCTCGGAAAGATGTTACGATGACATTGTCAATTGATGTCATAGTTGCTTTCTATTGATCACCTAATGACTAATAGCTTCTACCGAACAAAGAAATTGATGAGGGGTTTAAATTTACTAGTAGAGAAAATTTATTGTTGTATAAATAACTACAGGATATTTTTGAATGAAAATAATGATTCAATTGAATGTAAAATCTGTACTCACCCTCGTTTTAAGCATCGTACTCGCATACCAGGGAAGAAGAGGAAAAATATTACTTGAAAAGTGATGTATTATTTTCCGTTAACTGCTAGACTTGAACGCTTGTATGCATCTGCAGCTACAGCTGGCCACATGTTGTGGCATCATGAGCATGAGCACGAAGGAGGTATAATGTGTCATCCTTGTGATTCTCCTACATGAAAACATCTTGATACTGTGTTTCCCTCCTTTGCAATGGAACCACGAAATGTGAGATTGGGACTTTCTGCAGATGGATTTCAACCATTTGGTCAGTCGGGACAACAATATTCATTTAACTCATCAATGATGCTTTATAGAATTCTTAACTTAGCCGTTCACACATTACTTCATAGTTTTGACTTGCTGTATAAATCATTGTTTTCCTGAAAGGTGTGAGTTATCTGTACTTCTTTTAATTTCGGTCTTTTATATCTTGAAAAATAGAATTTGAGATCTTTTATTGATACAACTCCGGATCAGCTCCAAGCCAATGAGATAGGACTGCAAGTCGAGATGTATGTCCCGAACCACGAGGAGCATGAAGAGGACTTGCACGTGCCAGCTGAGCTGATAATGAAAACAGAGGTCAAGCAAGTTCAACATGTTGTACAAGCATTGACATCTCGTATCTTGGAAGGGCAGGCTATGGAGTTACAGTCGATGTCATGCCGAATGATCAACTTCATACAAGTCGACCCTAAAATGGGCCAATTAGCTGCGGAAGAATGGAATATCATGATGCAACATGTTCCTAGCCAAATACCATACTAGAATGGTGGAAAAACTCACCAATCTGGTTGGAATTGGTGTGCCATTTAATGCCACCTACATTTTGGACGAATTCCCAAGTTGGAGGACAACTAGAGGGAGTGTGCATAAAGACTTGCATTCATCATCTTCTCTTTCCATGCATTGGAAACTACCATTTGTTGGAAAGGGAGTGTGCATGAACACTTGCATTACTTGCATTCATTATCTTCTCTTTCCATGCCTTGGAAACTACCATTTTCAGTTCTATATAATGTCTTGAGTAGATATCAAAGAGAGTAGCACTTTTATAATATCGGTTCTTGGTTTTGTTATAATCATTGGGTCGATATTCTCCATTGTTCTTATAATATTGGTTCTTGATTCTCTATAATCAACGGGTCAATATTCCATCCCTCCGAAACCTCCTTTGGACGATCCCGGAACTGAGTTCCAATCTTATTGTTGCTGGGTCTCGCGGCATTGTTCGTCGAGGTTCGCATCATCTTTGGTATCAGAGCCAAGTTCCAAATCAGGTTGATCTATCTTTCCTAGTGTTTATTTTGTTTTTATCATCACAATCTTGTTATCTTCATCTACTTTCTAGTATTGTTGCAAAAAAGAAAAGGAAAAAAAAGAAAAGACAAAAAAAGGAAGAAAAAAAAAGAATAGAAAAGAAAGACAAAAAAAGAAAGAAAAGAGCAGAAAAGAAAAGGAAGAACAAAGATCGTTTGATTTGTTTTGATTGCATCTCGTGACGTGATTCCGTTTCCATTTGCACATTTCTTTTCAACTCCGTTTACCATCTCCATTGTGCTGCTTTGATTTGATTTTCTCTATCATATCATCATTTCTGTTTGCTTCATATCTTCTTTCCATCGTTCGTTGTTTGATATCATAACCTCAATCCAACTAAGCCTAGAATCGGTATTCTGAGTTTGTTGGGTTGAATAAGTGTTTGCTTGTTTTGACTTGCTTAGTTTCTCTAGAACTTTTTGGAGGAAAACAAGTGAGGAGAGAGAACTCAATTTTCTGAGCGAAACACGAGTGTTTTTCTGACATCCAACTGAGTGCAAATACGTGAGGGAGTGAGTGAGGATCCTCCTTTGTTCATAATATTTCAGTTGCATCTCACTATGTCTCGAGAGCACAATGGCGGGGTAGATCCAAGTGATGGAGGAGGGGCTGATCAGACTACAATCATGCGGGCTATGCAGCAACAATTTGAGCGCATGAATGTCGTGTTCAATGAGATTCGAGATCGGTTGGATAGGCATGAGGATCGGCTCGAACAACTTCAGCAAGAGCCATTACCTAGGCATCGGAGACTCGACCAGCGACCACATTTTGCTCCAAATGTCCCAGATGATGACTATGATGATGGGGTGAGCAATGAAGTGGTCTCTAATGCTACTTGGAGGAGGGCTAGGGCTATCAGACCCGAAAGGCCAAGGCATGTTCAAAGGCAACACCGAGAAAGGGAAGCCGTAGATCGTAACATGGGCACCATCAAGCTGTCCATTCCTCCATTTCAAGGTAAAAATGACCCTGATGTTTATATTGAATGGGAGAGGAAAGTTGAGCTGGTATTCGATTGTCACAATTCCTTGGAGGAGAAGAAAGTGAAGCTTGCTGCGGTGGCTTTTATTGACTATGCCATTATATGGTGGGATCAGCTGACCTTGAGTAGACGTCGAAACCGTGAGCTTCCCATCGACAATTGGGAGGATATGAAAGCCGTTATGAGAAGAAGGTTTGTTCCATCTCACTATTATCGGGACTTACATTTGAAATTGCAAAGTCTGAAGCAGGGGTCCATGACTGTGGAAGACTACCACAAGGAGATGGAGATAGCCTTGATTCGGGCTAACATTGAGGAGGACCGAGAGGCGACCATGGCTCGGTTCATTTGTGGCCTGAACCGTGAGATTGCCAATATTGTTGAGCTGCATCACTACGTGGAGCTTGACGATGTGGTACACATGGCAATGAAAGTTGAAAGAAACTCAAGAAAGGAGTGCGATCATCTTCCAAGTATGAGGTTGCGAGTTCATCCCCTTGGAAGCAGAAGTGGGGATCATCAAAACCAACTGAGAAAGCAGTTTCAAAATCAAAGGGAGAGACGAATGTGGCCAAGACACAACCTAGCAACAAAGATAGGGGTAATTCATCTTCCCAACCTCAAAGAAATCGTGACATCAAATGTTTTCGTTGTTTACGATAAGGTCATATTGCTTCTCAATGCCCAAACAAGCGATCAATGATCATATTGGATAATGGGGAGATCGAAACTGAAGAGGAAGATGAAGGAAATGAGTCCACTCCATCAGTTGAAGATACTAGTGATGTTGAGCTTGTTGTTGATGGCCAAGCTCTTGTTGTGCTAAGAGCTCTCCATATGCAAGCCAAAGAAGATGATGACGGGTTGCAAAGGGAGAACATCTTCTACACCCGCTGCCATGTGAAAGATCGGGTATGCGGTTTGACTATTGATGGTGGCAGCTGTGTTAATGTGGCAAGCAAGTTAATGGTGGGAAAGCTTGGTCTACCTACCTTGAAGCATCCAAAGCCATATAAACTCCAATGGCTCAATGACAGTGGAGAAATGAAGGTAACCAAGCATGTCCTTATTTCATTTACGATTGGAAGGTACACGGATGAGGTTCTGTGTGATGTTGTACCCATGCAAGCTAGCCATTTGCTTCTTGGAAGACCGTGGCAATTTGACAAATGGACCACACATGATTGGTATAAGAACCGCTACAGCTTCAGCAAGGATGGTAGGAACATTACACTTGCACCTTTGACACCTCGTCAAGTATTTGAGGAACAACTCCAGATAAAAAAGTCCGTTGCAGCAAGAGGAAAAGGTGTGGCTGAGATAGAAAAAGAAAATGAGAGTGAAAATGAAAAAAAAAAAATGGTGGACTAAGAATGAAAAAAGAGAGTGGAAAAAAAAGAAAAGATTGAGAGTTCGGCCTTGAAAAAGAAAGAAGAAAGAAAAATGAGTTTCTATGCAAAAGAAAGAGAGATCAAAAGTGCTTTGAACTCCGATAGACCGATGATCTTGTTTCTATACAAGGACGTCTATCTTTCTTTGGCTGACCATAATGTTTCTTTGCCTAGTGCTGTGATGTCTCTTTTGCAGGATTTTAAGGATGTCTTTTCTGAGGATACGCCACCTGGGTTACCACCCAAAAGAGGAATCGAGCATCAAATTGATCTCATTCCGGGAGCTTCCATTCCAAACCGACCAGCTTATCAAAGTAGTCCAGAAGAGACCAAAGAGCTTCAAAGGCAAGTCGAAGAACTTATGACCAAAGGACATGTTCGTGAAAGCATGAGTCCCTGTGCTGTGCCTGTGCTGCTGGTTCCAAAGAAAGATGGGACTTAGAGGATGTGCGTGGATTGTCTAGCTGTAAACAAGATAACGGTAAAGTATCGTCACCCTATTCCTTGCTTAGATGACATGCTTGATGAATTACATGGATCCACTATATTTTCTAAGATTGATTTGAAGAGTGGGTATCATCAAATTCGAATTAAGGAAGGAGATGAGTGGAAAAAAGCTTTTAAGACAAAACAGGGGCTATATGAATGGTTAGTGATGTCATTTGGATTGACGAATGCTCCTAGCACATTTATGCGTCTCATGAACCATGTGCTACGTGCATTTATTGGAAAATTTGTTGTTGTTTATTTTGATGACATTCTGATCTATAGCAAGAGTTTGCATGACCATACTGATAATTTGAAATGTGTGCTTGAAGCTTTGAGGTGTGAAAAATTATTTGCTAACCTTAAGAAATGCAACATTTGCGTAGATAGGGTTGTTTTCCTTGGATTTGTTGTTAGTTCCAGAGGCGTGGAAGTTGATGAGGAGAAGGTGAAAGCTATCAGGGAATAGCACCATCACTGAAGTAAGGAGTTTTCATGGTTTAGCCGGGTTCTATAGGAGGTTTGTGCCAAATTTCAGCACCATCGCTGCCCCTTTAACGGAAATCATCAAGAAGAATATTGGATTTAAGTGGGGAGAGGCACAAGAGAAAGCCTTCAACGCATTAAAAGAAAAGCTAAGTACTACTCCTTTACTACTTCTACTAGATTTTTCTAAGGTTTTTGAAATCGAATGTGATGCTTCTGGTATTGGTATAGGTGCTGTTCTTATGCAAGAAAAGAGGCCAATTGCCTACTTCAGTGAGAAGCTCAATGGTGCAGCGTTGAACTACTCAACATATGACAAGGAGCTCTATGCATTGGTGCGAGCTTTGGAGATATGCCAACATTACTTGTGGTCCAAGGAGTTCATTATTCACACGGACCATGAGTCACTGAAGCATTTGAAAGGCCAAGGTAAATTGAATCGTAGACATGCTCGTTGGATTGAATTCATTGAAATGTTTCCTTATGTGATCCAATACAAGCAAGGAAAAGAGAATGTGGTAGCAGATGCTTTGTCACGCAGGTACACCCTTATCTCTACCTTAGGATCAAAGTTTCTTGGATTTGAGCACCTGAAGGAATTGTATGTGAATGATGCTGACTTTGCTGATATCTTTAAAGCATGTGAAAAGGGTGCATTTGATAAGTTCTATATGCATGATGGTTACTTGTTTCGAGAAAATAGACTTTGCATTCCCCAAAGTTCATGGTATTGCCGAACTGCAAAAACACCTTGGTCTTGCTGTCAGAGATAAAGCTATGTGAAACAAACTGCAATTGAATTTCAAGGTTAACAATTTTATTGAGTGGTTCATTTTAAGGATAAAAGGGAAACTTTCTATGAAGGTGCTTGCCAGTCATGTGAGTTTGGGAAGACGTGATATTTTATGCTTGAATTTCTTTTAAACAGAAACAGTCTCATTTTACTCCGCACTCTGGTTTAATATAATTTTAAGTTCATTTCTTGCCCCCTAAAAATGCCATGTATTTTGTTCATTTAACTATTTAGGATGAAGAAAAAAGTGACCAATAAACTCATTTACTTTTGTTGAATATTGCTTGATGCGTTGAAGAAAGACTAGTTGACTTTGAAACAAATTGGGTTAAGGAGATTCCTAGACTTAAGTATGATCCTGTGAGCACTTTCAGTAAAGTACATGCGTTTAAAGTTGCATCTATGTGTAACCAAAACATGTTTATGACGGATAAATGGAAGGAAAAGATTTGGAACAAATTGAAAGAGATACAAAATTGTTTGAGCCTAGGATGTAAATTAGAAGCTCAACTATTGCACCTTAGATGAACTAAAAAAAGAGTGAGCCAAAGGACCAAGGCAGACTTGAATACAAAGGTTCTTAGTAAAAGGGTCAACTTACCCTTGCTATTGAAGGCCAAATCCAACTTCTTCTGCAGCTTCTCAAACATCACCTGACCCCCACACATAAAATTTGGCAAGCACCACATCCAATATCGTCACCAATATCTTCCACCTCATTGTCGCTTGTGGCTGAAAATTTCTTGTCGCCCTCAACTCCCTCTTAAAAGCTTGACCCTCTACAACTCAATGATCTAAGAATCAAGCTTTCTCTTCTCCAATTTGAGGGTTTCTCCCATGATTTGCAGTTTGTTGATTGGACAACATTGGCAAGGGTAGAGGCCTTATCCATCTTTGCAGTATGTTTGAGAACGATTAATGGAAGGAAAAGCAAACAATTGAAATTAATTGAACGAAATGCAAAACAATTCGAGCTAAATTAGAACCTCAAATGAAGTTAAATACAGAGAAAGGCAACTTAAGCCTAAGGGTCGTATAAGGTAGACCCAAATAGAAAGGTCCTGAGTTCTTACCAAGATGAAGAAGAGAAATGTAAAATAAACTTCTCCTTCAGGGTGAAGTGGGCAGAATAGACAATGCTTACTCAAAAAAAAAAATGCCAGAGGTAAATAAAACATTGGAAGTAAAATAAAAGATATTGAAGTTAAGCTATTTAAGCTCAAGGTCACTTTTTCGCTTTGCCCTTTTCAATGTCCCTGATTTTCAAAAATTTCTCTTAGGGTGGGAGCAATGTCTTTGCTATCATTGAACTAAATAATACCACCAACCTTCTCATCTTCTGTCATCTTTGCTATCCTTTATGTTAATTTGCCCTAGATCACACCACAAATTCCAATTTCATTAGTCGTTGTCGGACTATCTATAGTGTACTAATGCTTGAAGCTTTAATTTTTTTTAGTTTCATTTCTTAAAGTTTTTGTGATTTGTAATTAAGCCTCTTTATGCATAATCATAATACATGGTTCAGGGTCCCCTCGGGATGGACTAGTGGCTAGTGCATGGGGTGTTGCTACAATGAGGTCTAGGGGTCAAATCCCGACTAGTAGCCGGGTTCCTGCCCTCCCCTATGCACTAGTCATTGTCCGGGCTAGTAGCCCCTGTGATTTACCACCCCCGTGTGGGCCTAGGGACGGGTTGGCAGAGGCGCTGAGGGCGAGCGAATCGCCTTTTGCTACAATAATACAAGGTTCAGGGCCCACGGGCTGACGCCAATGCTTTAGTGGTGTTGTCACAAATAAGTTTGGGTCTATTTCTAGTGGATGTGACAGCCTCGTGAGTTACCTTACTTCCTACAAGCATTATTGTTACTAGTTGAAGTCCCTATGATTTACATACTTGTATCTAGCCGAGGG
Source organism: Zingiber officinale (assembly GCF_018446385.1). Lineage (NCBI taxonomy): Eukaryota > Viridiplantae > Streptophyta > Magnoliopsida > Zingiberales > Zingiberaceae > Zingiber > Zingiber officinale. The sequence goes on from NC_056002.1 coordinate 31,373,501, forward strand.
TCGATACTGGGCCGTCTAAGGTGAGCTTTGTCACCTTTTGCCCCAAATAATACATAGTTGTGTTTACTAATATGTCTAGGTACTGATGCGGGCTTTATCAGATCCTCCACTTCGAGAATAACATGTGTGGTGGTCTCTTTCAGATTCCAAGTACGGTGGAAGTACTACTTTGCTTTGCAAAAAGCAACTTGAGCCTAAGAAGCACTACAAGAAAAACCCTCATAGACATCGGTAGAACAACAACAGTTTTAAGCAAAAACCAATGTCTTTGAGTATTTTACACCGGGTTTTCTAAAAACCGGTGTCTATGAGCGCAGGTTTTCGCTCATAGACATCGATTTTTTAGGCGATGTCTATGAGCGCCTTTTTTCGTTAATAGACACCGATTTTAACAGCGGTTTTTAAAACCCGGTGTCTATGAACCAAAATAAAATAATATAATTTTCCCACCAATACTTAGCTAAAATTTACAACACTTCACTCTTCCCTTCAAACCTAAACCTATATCGTGCCGTCCACCGTATACCGTCGCGACGCCACCACTACTTTCCTCCTCGCCGCTGGCCGTCCGACCAACTCTCTCAGCCTCATCTCCCTCTTCCCCTTCCTAGATCGACGCCCCTTCTCTCAGCCATATTATGTTGTGTTTGATTATAAACAATCCCAATTCCAGCCCACCGCTCGTCGCGGATTTTGGTTGTCTCACCCTCAGCTCTTGTTATTTCGGCGTCGAGAACTCGTTCATCGAGGTAAATCTTCCTTCTCCATGCTCCTATCGTTGTTCGTCATGATGTTTTCAGTAGATTGTTTCATTTGCCCTACTGATCTCGGTTTAGGGTTTCGATCGGAACTTGTAGGACAGGCTTCGTGTCGTCATTTGCCCTACTGATCTCGGTTTTGGCTAACTCTTATTTGGTTTATTTGTTTTGATGTGTAGTGTTGGAAAGACGTCGCTGATGAACCAGTATCCTTCATCATCCTCTTTGTTTATCGTCTCTGTAAATCTGAGGTTTCCTTTACATTTGATAATTACTGATCTGGACTATTTTTTTCTTTTATTTATCTTTTTTTTCCGTAAACATGAAATGCCAATTACCTAGAATTGCACTCCCCTTGTTATTTCACTACAAACCAGAGATAAGCGAGTTTCTGATCTCGAATTTATGGTGCTTATGGGTCGTTATGGAACAATTTCTTCATGGTCTAATTGTTGTGTAGCCTTCTATCTGCGTTTAGTGGTCTCTTAAACCTCACCATTAGATATGTGCACAAAAAGTTCACGCAGCAGTATAAGGTCACCATTGGCGCTGATTTTGTCACCAAGGAAATTCTAGTTGATGACAGACTCGTTACCTTGCAGGTGAGTTTGAAATTGAACGAACCATTGGCAAGCTTCTTATTGGTTCCTTCATTTAGTGCTTGAATTGTGCATCATTTTGTGGTCTAGATTTGGGATACTGCAGGACAAGAAAGATTCCAGAGTCTTGGTGTAGCATTCTACAGAGGAGTTGACTGCTGTGTCTTGGTCTATGATGTTAATGTCCGAAGATCATTTGACACTCTTGATAATTGGTATGATGAATTCCTTAATCAGGTTCATAGTATTATCTCTTTGGCTTTCTAGCCTAACTTGGCATTTTTTTACTCTAATTTTGTATATCTTAATGCTTTTGTTTGTTGATTTTCTGAAATATAATCCCTTTTCTGGTATTAGTTTTAGATACATCAGGATCTTATAGATTGCATCTGGAATTGAGTCTTTCTTGAGCACGTGACAAAGTTATAATGTCTTGGCTTCTAAATGTAACTCTTGCTTTTCTGATTTCCAGCTTATTAATTGCATTTTCTAGTCTCATTCGCATGACATAGGACTGTATAACCTATATGCTCGATGTTCAAGTTTTTCTAATTCTCTCCTTTCCATATATTTTCTATGGAAAATTTGTGAGAAGATGGGGTGTGGTCCTGAAAGCATATAAATTCTACAGTGGATATAATCACACTCTATATCCCTTGATGGGCTAGTTATATCATCAGGCTGAATTGTGAAATCTTACTCCCTAAATTTAATACCAAATAGTTTATTTATTTTGGATTCAGTTTGCAGGTTCTGTTATATTTCTTAGTATGAGAAGCTTCGATTTGAATGGATTATCATTATGGAGGGTCACTCAAGGCACACTTGGATTAGGACTTTCAGTAGAGAGTTTTAGATCAATTTTGATTTATTGTAGGATGAATCCAAGTTAATTTTAGGTTTGGGTTAATCTTAATTGTGCTTTAATCTTATTTGAGCCTTTTCTCATGATTTGGTTTGATTTTGATATTATTAAATTACCTTTTTGTCTTATGAGTATAAGTTTCACTATGAGTTGAGCTAGATTGCTTTTGTTATTTTGGTGGCGTTTCATTGTGGTTGAGCTATATTGCTGTTACTATATTCACATCCAATGGCTTGAATTGTGATCTTGTTTGTATATCTACCCTGCTTGTGATTAAATTTCAAATGACATGCATTGTCTACAGGAAGAAAATTGAACCATATTGGCAAAATGCTTTTGATTTATTTTTCTCTTTTAGCTTTTTGATGTTGTGAAAACAGGATGTGAATCACATATCCATTTTAGACTTGAACATCTTGATATCAGTGATATAGGATCTTATACATAAAAAAAAAAAACTACTTCTGTTTATCTGATTTAGTTTGTATTGTCAAGGTACTCTAGTATGCTTGAAAAGGAGGTAAAGAACCCACATATTCCATATAGGTTCTATCAGCTTTGGGAGATGTGATCTCTGCTCTTGCCTCCAAGAACCCACATATTCCATATAGGTTCCTTCTAATGCTCATAGTCATTTGAATGAATTATTGTCAAATAGAGGTACACCAATGTATTTGTTTTCTCACTACTATTTATGTCCTTATGTCTCATTTTGCTAGATTTTTGTGGAGGGAGTGTTAATATTCATCAAATCTTAATCATCTGACGCATGCATGTCATATGCTTTAATGCACTGTCAAAATTATCCACCTTAAAATTGAGTTAGACAAAATGGTTCACCATCATCATCTGATTAATAACTGAAAGTGGCGTTACTAAAGTTCTAGTGTTATTTGCATACACACACACATATTGTTAATATAGGCAGGCCATTGGCCTTCACTTAAAAAAATATTGGAATAAGTGCATCTGTGCATCTCACATAATAAAACAATTAATTTAAACAATTGCTTTATGATTAAGTATGCAAATTGCTACTCTCCATTCTACAAATCAAAGTGCAAGCATGGGAAGACATATGTAAATGCCATAAATTTTTTTCTCATCAATGCTATATTGAGAACCAGATCAATTACAACATAGAAATTTCTCTGATATGCTAGCTAAAGGGTCTCAGGCGTTCCCCTTTCTGATATTATGCTGGTTGGTGAAAAATTGAGCAGGCTCCGTTTGAAATGCACTCTACAGGGACTGGGTTGGTCTTACTTCATCATTTGAATTTGCAAATTTAGTTGGTTTAGTAGAGAAGATCATGTGAACTCCTGGATCTTCTTGGATGCAAGAACTCTCATGAATCAATGAGTTGTTGATGCTCTGAACATTGCTATTCACACTTGTGCTAATGGAGGGGACTTCAGTACTTGCCATTTTAGTTGCATCCATGAGAGCTTTGTCATTGACCTTGCTTCCTACACTTTAACATATTATTTCAAATGTGCACATCAAAGAAGCTGAGCAAACAAGTAAAAATTACCAGCAAAAGGTTACTTATCTCATTTTCAATCTCTATTTGAGTAGAATTTACAGCATCTTTAATTTCCCTTATGTAAGCAACAAACTGCTTTATATCCATATTGACTATTTTATTCTATTCAGGTAAGAGAACTGGAGAATCAATTGAGAGGACAACCAAGAAGGATGTTGCAAAGTTCCCAAAGCCTCCAGTGGCTCCTTTAAGATGGAGGTCTCCTTAACAAAGAATCACCAATCAGTTGTATCCCTCAGGACATCAAACAAGCATAGGTGCCCATCCAGTAATAGATAAAGAGAATTATCTATTAACAAATAAAACTACTGGAGAAGATTTAGTTAAATCTCTGCACAGAGCAAGAAGGATATCGTTGGCACCAGTAAGAAACATATTTGTGTACTATCTATTACCTTTTGATGTTGTAAGAAGAATAGTTATGTGTAATTTGTGGATACTGACTTGATGTGCACAATATCTATTATCTTCTTATGTTGTAAGAAGAATATTTATGTGTTGGTTATATGGATATTGACTTGGTGTGTTTAGATACATCGGTGCATTTTTATTTGTGATTTTATTAGTGAATTAATAATATTAACTTAATTTTATGATTTACTTGGTGATAATATTGGTTTTTCACTATTTTGGAAATAGGATTTGTGTCGTTAAACAATATTGATATTACATCGGTTTTCCACCGCTGCAAAACCGGTGTCATTAACTAATATTACATCGGTCGTATACCGTTGCCAAAACTGGTGTTATTAACATATAATATTACATCGGTTTTACACCCGATATCGTTAAGTGATACTACATCAGTATTAACCCGATGTCTAAAATGGCAGACCTTTTACATCGCCTTCATAGACATCGGTCGAAAATATAATAAATATCGGTGGAAAACTGATGTCTATAAGGGTTTTTGTCGTAGTGAAGGTTTATTTCTCAATAGACCAGTTAGGTGGATACCCATGCTTATATTTCAATATGGTAGATTTGTTTTTTTCTTTTCAGGGTCTATCTACTGGAGCTTCTCTCCGTTGATTCTACTTTTCTTGTCCTTAATTTTTTATTATTACAAGTCCGTAGCTGTGCCATATGTGCTTGACATTTTTCACTTTTGTAACGAGTTAGAATAATAGCCTTGCTTGATCTCAATTATTTTAACTCTTTTGGATCTGCATTTATTTGAAACATAGGTCAATTATATTTACTAGCTTCATAGACCTATGTGTCATGCAACCTAGTCACTTAAGTTTTAAAGCAGTGTATCTTATCAATTAACATCATTGATCCGGTCCAAAAGCGAAGAAGATGGTTGGCTGAAAAAGGAGCTCTAATATAAATTACTTGAAGTCTGTAATTCAGCAGAAAGTAACTCCGAGCGGTCTTGCATATCAAAAGGAGCATTAGCAACCATGCCAGGGAGGAGTCCTGGCATAAAACTTTCGACGCTCAAGTCAGTAATTCGATTGAAGATGATGAATGTAACCGTAAATAAACAGTAGCTATGAGTATCTAAAGTTGTGTAGCGTCGTATCGCATACCTGCGTCTGTAGATGGCGACCTTCTTTTATAGTGCTATGTTTGTTTATGCACGAATCTCAAAGCACTTCTCAAAAAAGATAGACCGTAAAGATGCTCTAACACTTTTATCAAAATGGATTCGCAATCCCTGAAGCTTCTAGTGTATGGTTTGCATATAGAATATCTTCCGTGATACAAAATACCAAAAAGGAATATGAAGTCGTTGGGTTGAGGAGCTCACAATATGCTCAGCTAGTGAGCTGACCGAATCCTTCGTATTTGACCCCTAGACTTAGGGTTGCTTCCATAACTACATAGAACCCTATGATATGAAGCGTCATATTCTTCTTGGCCTTAGGTTTGTATCCCAAACCTCTACGGTCATTTGATGGCTTTTGTGTTCCTAAGCCTTGGTTATGCTCATTTTTCCCTTTTAGAATATTTTCCTTTCTTTTTAGGATCTTTTCCATTTTATCAAACCTTGACCTCAAGACTTGATTTTCTTCCCATAAATCCATAGATTTTTATTTTTCATAAAATCCTTGAGCATTTCTATTTCTAGGCCTATATCTAAAGTCCTTAAAATTTTTGCCTAAATTGTTATCTACCTTTCTAACCCTCGGTGTGTCAATTTTAGCATGATAAGCTACATGCTTTTTCTTAATTCTATCATGCTTCTTATTTTCATGATAAATAGCATTAAAATGATATAAACTATTCCTAGCATGCTTTTTATCATTACTTAAAGGAATAGGCTCGATAAATGATACCTTGGGTTTTCTCTTGAGAGCTTCCCCTTGACTTGAGCTTCCTCCTTTGAGCTTGGTCAATTTCTTCCCCTTAGGACATTGACTACGGTAATGCCCTTTTGATTGCAAGAGAAGCACACTATGTGTTTCTTGCTCTTCTTTGTCACGGGGGTGGCCTCCTTGGGCTTCTCCTTGCCCTTAGGTGCCACTTGGCCCTTCTTCTTGGCCAATTTGGGGCACTTACTCTTGTAGTACCTTTTTTTCCTACACTCAAAATATATAATATGATTTTTATTATTTAAATTTGAAATTGTTGTACCTTTGCTTGTAAGGGTGGCACATGATCCTCCATTTGAGTTTACTTGATTTGTGGAGGTGGCACCATCTTCTTTTTCTTCATTTGACCCGGAGGTGGAAGCCTCCTCTTGCTCCGGTGTCAGTGAATGATGCTCCCTCTCAATCCTAGAGGTGGAGACCTCTTCATCTTCATCCTCTTGCACATGAAACAAAGAGTATGCTCCCTCTTTGCTCTTTTGGTTGCACTCCTTCGAGGATGAAGCTTCTTGGACTTCTTCTTTGGAAGTTGAGCATCTCTCAACTTTGAAGTCATCTTTCTCTTGAGCTTGATCCAAAGAGTCACTCTCATTGGATTCTTCTTGGTTTGGTGTAGTGGAGGGTACTTCATGAATCTTTGCCAATTTGCTCCAAAACTCTTTGACATCGTCAAATTCTCCTATCTTGCTCAAGATTATGCTTGGCAACAAACTAACCAATAATTTGGTTACCTTGTCATTTGCTTGGCACTTTTGAATTTGCTCATTGCTCCATTTGATTTTATTGAGGATTTTTCCTTTTGAATCCATTGGAGCTTAAAAGTCTTCCATTAGAGCAAACCATTGCTCTATCTCCATTATAAGGAAATTTTTGATTTTTTATTTCCAAGAATCAAAGTTTGTCATTGTGAATGGTGGAGGTACCCTTGTGTCAAATCTGAGTCCATCTTGGAATTCCATCTTGAAGTTGATCCTTTGATAAAGTCTTTGACTTGCTGAAATTTGCTTCAACTTCTTCTCCCTCTAGCTCTTTGCCCTTTCCGGCGATGATTCCGGTAAAGAGCGACCTCGCTCTGATACTACTTGTTAGCGTCGATTTGTAGTTTGAGAGGGGGAGGGGGTGAATAGCTCGTCGCGCTTTGTTTGCTTGCTTCGGTGTTGTTGATATGCAGCAGAAAGACTCGAAACAAGACTCACAACGCTAACACATAGATTTACTTGGTATCCACCTCAAGATGAGATGACTAATCCAAGGATTCACATACGACACGCTCTCCACTATGAAAAATACTCTTTTTCGGTAACTACTAGAGATGGAGAAACCTTGTACAAGACTCACACAATAAGATATAACACACGCAATAAGGAACTACAAGTATACAAAAGAAAAACCTCTCCTTGCATGACCTTGTTGTTGAAGAACGCCTCTTGAACCTTGGAAGTGCAACAACACTTGTCCCCAAGAGCTTCCAAGAATTGGCGGTGAGTGTCGGAGAAGATCGCATGAGCTGGAGAAGAAAGGTTATAATGTTTGAACGCTTCGTCGCCATTATATTTGTTCTTCTAGGGCTTCCAATCAATTGGGGCTCCGCCCAATTGATTGCCGTGTCAGATCCCAGCGATCTCGGCCGTCGAAAACCTGCATCTTGTGCAACGGTCATATCTCAATTGATTGGGGAGGCATGAATAGATCGGCTGATCGATTCAAAGCGCTTCTGTGCTCTTCGCTGGAAAAGCCTGAATCGATCGATCGATCGATTCAGCTTTCTTGCGTCACACACTATTTCCAACCCCCCAATCAATTGGTTGATCAATTGTAGGTGCCCAATCGATCGGCTAATCGATTGGCGTGCCCAATCGATCGGCTGATCAATTGGAGACTGTTCTATGTTCACGACTTCGCTTCCCAATCGATCAGTTGATTGATTGGGATGATGATTGTCGTTCTATGCTCGTGACTTGCCTAATTAAATAAACGTATTAAAAGAAAATGATAATAACAGATTATTAAAAGAAAACAAAGAACTAAAAGGAACTTTAGAATGTTGGTCTTTTTCATTTTTAAAGAAACAAGTATATGCAGCGAAAAACTTCAAAAGAATAACATAAGAAAACACCCGCGGTTGCACTTGGTTCTAAGCTTTCGGCGACTCCTACTCGAAGGCCCAGGTCCCACGGACCTATCGATGGGTAATTCACTAAAAACCTCTTCCGGTACCTCCAGAAGAGGGAATCAAGTACAACTAACATCGGAGAAGTGCAACAGACTGCACTTCCCATTTGCAGAATTTAAGTACAAAAATGTTACTGACACTTAGGATTAAACTGGCTTGTTCGTGTATTGGTGTCAGTCTGCCGGCCACGATCAGAAGTCCTCGGAACAACCGTCGGGTGCAGTAGCTTTGCAGCTGAGTTTTTGTCCTCCCAGGACTAAAAACTAGTCAAGGTCTCAAATTAGAGATCTGAAATGGACCTAACCTAGATCAATGCCTACTATCCCCACAATCGAGATGCGCCCTCACTTAGTCACTCTCCTCCAGTGACTTACCTTTACTTACCATTTCGCCAGTTGTTCGGTCCGCAGATCCAACAGGACTTCCTGCTAGATATCTGGTCAGTCCGTCGACCTATCTGAACTTCGCACCATCTATCCGGTCGGTCCGTTGACCTAGCTAGACTTTGGACCAGCTATCCAGTTGACCCATTGATCTAGCTGGACTTTGCACCAGCTATCCGGTTGGCACATTGACCTAACTGGACTTTGCACCAGCTATTCGATCGATCTGTTGACCTAGCTGGACTTCTTGCCAGATATCTGGTTGGCTCATTGACCTATCTGGACTTCGTGCTAGATATTCGATCGACCTGTTGACCTATCTGGCTAATTTCATGCATACTTAGTAAGGTGGTTAGATCACACCAACACCTAACTTAACTTACTTGTCATTCATCAAAACCTGAGTTAGACCGTTAGTGTAACTTACACCAACACTTTGGATATGTCTATTTCACTTTACAAAAAATTTTAGAATTTTTGAACAATTAAAAATAATTTTAAAATTATTTTTTCCAAATTGCTTTATTAATCACAAAACTACAGTTTTTCAAAATTTAAATTATTATTTCAAAGTTATTTAAAATTTAAAATTATGTCTCTGAGAGATTATTTCAAAGTTATTTTTCAATATTTCTCTTATTTTTAATGTGATCAAAGGGGAGAATTAGAGATTAAGTATAGGAGGAGGGTACATTTTTTTATTTTGTATTAAATGTTATTAATTACAAATTATGTACTTGCCATTTTACTGATATTTGTTTTTGGTTTACCCTAACATAACTTAGATTACTCACATCAAAAAGGGAGAGAATGTAAGTATCTCATGATAGTTTTGATGTGATCAACTAAGTCAAATTAGGTCCTGTTGTGACTTGATCCTTATGTCTAAGTGTGTAGGATTTTACGAGCATAAGATGTCGAGCAAGAGACGTAGTTAGCGAGAAGGATGGTACGAGAAGGAGTCGATGAGCTTGGTGCGTCCGAGGGACAAGGTGCTGTGGAAGAGTACGCTGGCGGACAAGAAGGAAGTGCGCGGTGTTTCTGAGGGACAAAACGCCGAAGCGGAAGATTACTTGAGAAGGCCAGAAGGTGGGCTCGACTGACCCTAATTTCGAATAACCAAAATCATCTAAGCGAGAGGAGCCAGAGCAGAAGCTTGGACAAAAAGTCAACTAGAAGTTGACTCTCTTTCGAGCGCTCGGAGCTATTCTTTGTGCTCGAAGCTACTCCGAGCGCCCGGACTACTTTGGTCCAGCCGGGGCGCCTCGACTCCTCGATGCTGTAGATTAGCATCTGCCAGGGTCCGAGCGCTTGGAGTGGGATAAAATTTAATCCTACATCCATTGCGTAGCCATTTACGAGAAGATGAGATTTGAACGTTAGTAAACAGTCAGTTTCAACTAGTGGACTATAAATAAAGCGCTGGTATTCTCCTTTCCAAATAACACACTTTGAACTTAGAATCTCTTTTTGTTTTTCATTTCCAAGCTTCATTTTCGTGTACGAGGCTTCTTCGACTCCGACGTTTTGTTCAAGTAGGAGATCTTCATAGTGAGCTTATCTTCCTTGGAGTAGCAACCCTTTGATTGCTAACCAAGTAAAAATTTATTTGTCTCGTACTAATTTTAATTCTATTATTCTTTTTAATTAAGTGTGTAATTATGTTAAGCCCGATTATTTGAAAATGGTATTTGTTATTTTTATTGTGCAGGGCAATTCACCCTCCCCCCTCTTTCCGGCCGCAAGAGACCTACATAAAGGACTAACAATAGAAGGATAATCAGAAAAGGACTAACAATAGAAGGATAATTAGAAACTATTGGTGATACGATTATTGTGGGAAAAAAATAGAGCATAATCTTTTGTAAGTAGAAAAGTCCTAGGATTAAGTGGATATTAGGATGCAGTAAGAGTTTAACCCAAAGTTTTGACAGAGCTAGGGTGTGCTATATTCTTCACAATTATCATAAAAACGGAGATGGGTATTGGTGACAAACAATGTGCAAGTTAAGTGTTGTCCATCAAACTGGATACTGACTAATGGTTGAGAGGCAGTTTTTTACAGGGTGTTTGGTAAGATAGAAAGGAGTGTGGCTTCATCAATAGTGGAATTAGTAGCCCCACTATCTAGAAAGACATGTAGTATAAATTCATGTCCATGAATATTAACAAGACATTTGACTCTAATGTCTAAGTTTTTTTTCCTGTGCTACAAATGCTAGAAGCTTTAATAAACACTAGGACTGTATATGAGGGTGAGTTTGGGAGTTGAATTGCCTTCCCTTTATCTATAGATTTTTCAAGTGAAGTTACTATATATAAGGAGATTATTGATCCAGTTTCTAATATATTAATACGGGTTTCTAATATAGATACCCTAGTTTCAAGTAGCAAGTTTCTTGTACTTCCTCTAGATGATGGAGTTGTGCGAATAGTAATGGTAAATATATGTTGGAGATAAAGGTTACATGCCTGTTTTCTATGGATCTTGCAAGTACCTCATTTGTCTATAGATGGATACTAACTACAAATCAAAATAAGGAGCGGTATCAGTTCCTATTTTTAACATCTAGTCATATTGACAAGTAAGTTCCTCTGTAGGCTTAGCACTAAGTTGGGTAAACATTAAATTTGTTTATGAAAATTCTTCCCATAATTCATTCAGATAATCTAATGGAACATATTCTTTATTGTCAGGCATGTTAGTTATAAGTTGATTTTCTAAAACCATAAGACGACAGTGTAAAGATGTAAGCAAGACTAATATAATATTATTCTGTTGTACTAATATTTAGTCTCCTTAGCCTAGTGCAATTCGCGTTCTACTTTTCTCGCGCTATAGGGAACTTTTTTTATGTCAACGACTTAAATTAGCTTTCTTTTACCGTTCTAATTTGTTGGGGTTTTCCTGTCTTGCAATGTAATTTAGTGTAATTGATATTTTCTATACCACCGAATCCTTGGACTGACTAATATGCTTTATCTAGGGGTTCTCGCTCAATTGAAAGAGATTGAGACTGTATTCAGTAGATTGTTGATTTATTGATAACCTTATCAATATGTCCGATTGTACAATGGTTATAATAACACGAAAGGATACTATGCAGGTTCTCAATATTTTCAGTTTCTATGTGAATAGGTTCTCATGGGCAGTTTGTGTTAGCTTGAGATGAAAAACATTTTACTGAGCAATGCAAAACTTTATCAGTCAAAAATCTAGATGTTTTTTAAAAAGGGAAGGAAGGAATATGAATTTGTTTTAAAATGAAGATTGTGTTTTTGCAGTGGTATAGTCAAATTGTTTTAGGACTTAACATGTAAAAAGGGATATTGATGTTTGATCTGAAGAAAACAGATGTCCTTGAGTATTCCTGTCATTATTTTTGGGAGTTTGTTTGTGAAATAAAATACCCACTAATTAAGAGTTAGTTGAAAAGGTTCGAGTCACAGGAGAGAGAATGACCTTATATAAGAATCAAGTTATTTGGTACCTATAAGAAAATTTTGGCCAACAAAATATCAATCATGATAAAATACACCAACCTATTTGGTACCCCAATTTTCATCTCACTATGAATATTGCTTTGGAATTGTATTATGTTTAAGTGGGGCAAGTCCCACAAGTAGATTCGACCATAATTCAGAATTAAACCGTTCAATGGTTTTGATAGATCAACTTTTAATCTTAACCGTCTTCGATTTATGATTCATCACAATTCAAGATTATTATTTATATTTTATTTTTAAAAAATATTTAAAATTTTAATTTTAATTTTTAGTAAAATTTTGAATAGATAAAAATAGACCAATTAAATAAGACATAAGGAATGTGTTGAATTAAAGTTGGATTGAGTTTAAATTAAATACATTAAATAGTCTCAAAAGTAAGGATCACATGAATTTAAATTAGGATCATTTTGAATTTGAATGAATTAAGATAAGAGCATCCACACAGAGCTCCCACTATGACATGGCTCCACCGAAGGAGCTCCCTCCCATAGTAGGAGGGAGCTCCTTCGTTAATTATAAGGAAGTGACTCTGTGTTCATGGAGTCGCTTCTTCATTGTTTTTTAAAAAATTTTATTAAATGTTTTTATTTTTATTTAAAATTAAAAATATTTAAAAAAAAACTAGGAAATGTTAATTTTTAGGAATTGTTAATATTCCTAGGAATTGTTAATATTTATTTTTTTATTAAAACAAATTATCTATAAATATATTCTCTCAAACTTTCATTCTTCCTATTATTTTCTCAATTCTCTACTTCTTTCAATCTCGAAAATATTTCGATTTATTTCAAATGGTTGAAAATCCAGATCAATCTATGCTCTGTGAATTTTGCGGAAATGGATTGATAGAAGATACGGAAGATATAGATGAACAATGAATGCTCCGACTATATGAGTAGCAATAAACGGTACATCAAAGAGCTCAAAGTTCTTCTCGTATAACAAAGAGGAGAAGATATTTGAATCAGGATTGTGAAGTCGAGCATGCTTGTCTTTTCAATGATTACTTTTCTGATAAGTCAATATATCATGATGATATATTCCGATGTCGATTCCGAATGCAAAGAGGGTTATTTCTTCATATAGTCGATGCTTTAAAAAATCATTTAGAATATTTTCAATGGAAAGTCGATGCGATGGGGAAAAAAGTTTATCACCACTTCAGAAATACACAGCGGTCATTTGTCAATTGGTGTATGGAGTCCCTACTAATCATTATGATGAGTACCTACAAATTGCTGAAACAACTGTCATCCCATACTTATTCAACTTCTGCCGATGTGTAATTGAAGTGTTCGGGGCCCAATATTTGAGAAGACCTAATGCTTGTGATATCCAACATTTACTTGAAATGCATGAATAGAGACACGACTTCCCTCGCATGTTGGGGTCATACATTGACAATGAAAAAATTGCCCCGTCGCTAGTTTACTCGGGGAGATCATGACGTCCCAACAATTGTGTTTGAAGAAGTCACATATGCGGACTTATGGATATGACACGCCTTTTTTGGGATTGCAGGGTCGTGTAATAATATCAACGTGCTTAATAAATCACCTTGATTCAACAACGTCTTACAAGGAAATGCACCCGAGGTTAATTTTATGATTAACAATACACAGTATACAAAAGAACACTATTTGATTGATGGGATATATATATAATGAGCTACTTTTGTCAAGAGCTTTCCATGCCTCTAGGATCCCAAGAGAAAAATGTTTGGTTGCATTTGGTAGGGTGTAATCTGCCTTGTAATGTAAGCCAGATTATATTACAAGGTTGATTATTTTGTTTGGTTTCATTTTTAACTTGTAATGTAATGTAATCTAGATTACAAAATGTAATGAAGTTTTGTAATCTCGATTACAAAACAAACACATTGTAATCCGATTACATTACGAGGTCACCTTTTAAAAAAAAATGAATGTCAAATATACCCCTAGTCTATCGCCGCCCATCTTCATCCGCCGCCACTGCCACCACCCCCCGACGACTGACGACCGGAGGGCGCCGTCGACCGCCGACCGCCGGCGACCACCAACCGCCGACCGCCGGCCGGCGACCGGTGACCACCGGCGACAGCGGGCGACCGGCGACCGTCGGCGGTCGGCGACCATCGACGGTCGGCGACCGACAGCCGGCGACGACGTCTGACGACCGGGGACCGCGGGCGACCGGTAACCGGCGACGGTCGGCAACCGACGACGGCCAGCGACGACCGGCGACTGGCGGCGGTCGGCGACCGACGCCCGGCGGACGGCGACCGTGGACCGCCGGCGACCGGCGACTGCCGGCAACCGGCAACGGTCGGCGACCGACGACGGCCAGCGACGGCCGAGGACCGGCGGCGACCGGCGACAGTGGCCACCGCAAGCTCCGACAGAGATGTAGCGGCCGCCGGTAGAAGTCGTAGGATATTTTTGTCATTTTATAATAATACGAATTACATTCCTTATAAAAATAATGGACACTAAACAAAAGAATGTAATTATCTTTGTAATCAAAGATTACATACATTTCATTACCAAACGTAGTAATGTAATCAAGATTACATTACATTACATTATAAGTTTGATTACATTACAAGTTTGATTACATTACAAGCTCAATTACATTACGCACAACCAAACGTAGCCTTTAAGGAATAATAAGAGGCTACGAGAAAGGATGTTGTGCGGATATTTGGGGTGCTCTAATCTCGATGGGCAATGATCAAAGGTCCAGAACGATTTTGGTATAAGGATAATTTGAAGGGCATCATGTATAAATGCATTATTTTGTTCAATATGATTATTGAAAATGAGTGAGGTACAATAGTCAATTGGTCGAATGATAAAGGATATCCTCCGATCCATCACAAATATTTCAAGGCTTTACCCAAGAATTTCAAGAATACCTCCGGAGAAATTGTGAACTACGTGATAATCAACTACATCATCAACTTCGAGCTGATTTGGTTGGTATATCTAGGCATGCTACGGATATGATTAATGAAAAATAATTTATTAATTGTTATACATTTATCGTAATATTTATGTATTTTTTAATTATTAATGTTATTTCATAATGACAATTTGTGAATTTAGATTTTATTAAAATCTAATTATATATAATGTAGTAAATGTGAGAAAAATATATATATAATGGAAAGTATGGAACTCATGAAGAAGTTGTTAGAGAAGTTTTTTGATAATGAAAAATTATATGAGATTTTTTACTTTTGATAGCACGGATATGGTAACGATGGACCATGAAAAAGTTCTAAATACCCTAAAAATCCAGTTTTAAAATATATTCATTCAAAATAAAATATAAGTTTTTTGAATAAATTTTTCATTCGACGCCTCCTAATCTATTAGCTAGCTTACCTCAATTGATTGTGAAAGGGAAAGAGACAACGGAAATTAATGGACGCCTAATTTGGAGTAATCAAAATTGCCATAATTAAAAAAATTAGTAAAAGGGAAAGAGACAAGGGAAATAAATGGGATTATATCAATAGCTAAGTTACCTTATAAGATTTGCTCGTATCTATTTTCCATTTAAGCAAAATTGCCATAATTAAAAAATTAGTAAAAGGAAAAGAGACCAGGGAAATAAATGGGATTATATCAACAGCTAAGTTACATTATAAGATTTGCTCGGATCTTTTTTCCATTTAAGCAAAATTGCCATAATTAAAAAATTAGTAAAAGGAAAAGAGACCAGGGATAAATTATATCAATAGCTAAGTTACCATATAAGATTTGCTCGTATCTTTGCTTGTATCTTTTTTCCATTTAAGCTAAGAAATCATCTTTTTTTCCATTTAAGCTAAGAAATCAATCATTATTTCATACCTTCATCGTCGTCTCCTGCCTTGTCCCTCTCTCTTTATGTACATATATATCTCCACCAATCTGGAACGCAAGGCCAAGGATGCCGGCGATGGGGTGTACCGAAAGTCGCCGGTCCTTGAGCTCGACCTTTTAGGCAAGCTCCGAGCGATCAAGGCCGAGCCCGCTTCGCCAAAACCCGCGCCGAGAGTGTGTGAGCAAATAATCCGGATAAATTCAAATAAGTTGGACATGATAAGTTTTAACGTTTCGTTTAATATTTTTGATAACTTAGCCTTTCCTATTTTATAGCTTACGTGGCATTATTTCTATGGTTTAAGTGATGTAAGATCTTATCACTTGTGGTGTATATATACAACACAAATGTGAATGGAAACAGCAACACAGCAAGATTAATTTTTCCCAAGTTACTACGTTCCTTTTGTTTTGTTTTTTTATCTTCTTTATTGTTTTTGTGTGTATTGTCGGGGTGCTGCTCATAGATTCTGAACCAACAATTGGTATCAGAGCCTTG
This sequence comes from Zingiber officinale, assembly GCF_018446385.1. Lineage (NCBI taxonomy): Eukaryota > Viridiplantae > Streptophyta > Magnoliopsida > Zingiberales > Zingiberaceae > Zingiber > Zingiber officinale. The sequence continues at coordinate 31,390,003 of NC_056002.1, forward strand.
GTAGTATAAGACACCCAAGAATCTACAATTCCACAAAAATGTCTGGCATCCCACAAGTTGCTGCAAAGGAGAACGGCGGAGTGCCATTTCCCTATCCGATGCTAAGCCCACACAATTACACTGTGTGGGCAATCAAGACAGAGGCGATTCTTGATGCCCAGGGAGTCTGGGAGGCGGTGGAGCCAGCGGAAGGAGCCCAGGTGGATGCAAAGAAGGATAAAAAGGCACGTGCATACATCCTGCAGTGTGTCCCCGAAGACATCCTTCTCCAGATCGCAACAAAGAAGACGGCGAAGGAAGTCTGGGACAGCCTCAAGACGAGGTACCTTGGTAGTGATCGGGTAAAGAAGGCACGTGTACAAACATTGAAGAGTGAGTTTGACGCTCTCCGGATGAAAGAGACCGAAACGATTGATGAGTTTGCTGGCAAACTCAGCGCCCTAAGCAGCAAGTTCTCCACCCTTGGTGCCACGCTTGAAGATTCCTCGTTGGTAAAAAAATTGCTCGATTCTGTCCCTGATAAATTCTTTCCTATTGTTGCTGGTATTGAGCAATTCTACGACCTTGAGTCTATACCATTTGAGGAGGCTATAGGGCGACTAAAGGCGTACGAAGAACGAACGCTACGACTACGCAGCAACACCAACGGCACTGAAGGTGAGCTCCTATTAACTCATGCCGAATGGCAAATGCGACAGAAGGGGAGCAACGTGGACACCTCGTCAGGAGGAAAGGGGCGTGGGTTCAGCAGCCCCAGTCGTGGCAACTGGCGTGGGCGTGGCCGAGGGCGCGGTCGTGGTCGTGGTACACAGCGCCAAGATAGTGCAGGAGGGACTAGCGGCAACAACAGTGGCACTCGTGATAAGAGACACATAAAATGCTTCAATTGTGAGAAAATGGGGCATTATGCGTCTGAATGCTACAGCAAGCGTCGTGGAGATGAGGCTCACCTCACTTGCGCCACCGATGAAGAGCCAGCACTAATGATGACCATGTTCCACGAAGAATCTCAGCGGCAGGATACCATTCTGCTCAGTGAAGAGAGATTGCTACCGGAGGTGTACCGGGGCGTCAAGAAAGGTGAAGACAAAGACGTTTGGTACCTTGACAATGGTGCCAGCAATCACATGACTGGACATCGCGAGAAGTTTCAAGAACTAGATGAAACTATCACCGGGAGGGTGAGGTTTGGCGATGGATCAACCATTGAGATCATGGGCAGGGGGACGACTGTGTTCGAATGCAAGAACGGCGATCAGAAGACCCTCCACGAGGTATACTACATTCCGAAACTTTGTAGTAATATCATAAGCCTTGGTCAGTTGACAGAAGCTGGGAACGAGGTGCACATGGAAGGAGATACCATGAAGGTGATTGATAGGAGTGGGAAGCTCTTGATGCTGGTAAAGCGAACGCAAAATCGCTTGTACAAGATAACCTTGAAGACATTCAAGCAAGTCTGCCTCCAAGCAAGCCTAGAAGACCCCACCTGGTTATGGCATGCAAGGCTCGGACATGTAAACTTTCATGACTTGAAGCTGTTGGGGGAGAAGAAATTGGTGGTTGGTGTGCCACTATTGCCCCAGACGAACAAGCTTTGCGAGGTGTGTGTGATCTCCAAACATGTAAGATCGTCATTCCCGCACCAAGCAAACCTTAGAGCGACGAAGCCGTTGGAACTTCTCCATGCTGATATCTGCGGGCCAATTTCACCAAGTACACTTGCTGGTAACAAGTATTTCTTTTTGATTGTTGATGATTGCACAAGGTGGATGTGGGTATTTGTCTTGACAGCAAAGAAAGATGCATTCCAAGCATTCAAGAAGTTCAAGTCCGTGACGGAGAACACGACTGAGTACAAGATCAAGACACTTCGGACAGACCGTGGCGGTGAGTTTCTATCCACGGAGTTCACTCGATTCTGTGAAAATGAAGGAATTGAGAGGCACCTTTCGGCTCCCTACACACCCCAACAGAATGGCGTTGTGGAGCGTCGTAACCGCACAGTGATGGCTATGGCAAGATCTCTCCTCAAGGGTACACATATGCCGGCAAGGTTCTGGGGAGAGGCGGTTAGGCATGCTGTCTATCTGCTAAACCGTCTCCCAACTAAAGCGCTAGGAGAACGTACTCCATTTGAAGCTTGGATGGGGAGAAAGCCACATCTTGCCCACTTGAAGGTGTTTGGTTGTATTGCCTATGCAAAAAATACAACCCCTCACCTTAAGAAACTTGACGACAGAAGCTCACCTATGGTATACTTAGGAGTCGAAGAAGGCTACAAAGCTCATCGTCTATTTGATCCAAGGCATAACAAGCTACAAGTAAGTAGAGATGTAATATTTCAAGAAAATAGTGAATGGACATGGAACGCAGGTGCTGATAAAGAAGACTTACCTGAGTTTGTGGTGGTGAATGCATTCAACACCGACGAGGTGATTGTTACTGCAGACATTGAGGCAGCGGCGGAAGATGTCACACCATCATCAAGTCTATCTACCCCATCTTCGACAAGAGCATCAAGTCCGTCTACACCATCATCGAGCACCCAAGCAACTACCTCACCCGAGTCTCATGAAGGGCCAGTCCGTTATAGGTCCATTGCCGATATCTATGCCAACACTGAGGAAATAGTTGGTATTGATGAAGAGGAGAATGAGGTAATGCTGATGATGTCAGAAGAGCCGACCTGTTACCAAGAAGCTGCAACCGAGGCTTGCTGGTACGAAGCAATGGAGGAAGAACTGAAGACTATTGAGATGAACAAGACATGGACCCTAATCGAGCTCCCATTAGGCCACAAACCTATCGGCCTAAAATGGGTGTTCAAACTGAAGAAAGATTCAGCTGGAAAAGTGATCAAGCATAAAGCAAGATTAGTTGCTAAAGGCTATGTGCAAAAACAAGGCATCGACTTTGAAGAAGTATTCGCACCTGTCGCTAGACTTGATACTATTCGAGTCATTCTTGCACTTGCAGCAAATCAAGGCTGGGAGGTACACCATCTAGACGTGAAGTCGGCATTTCTGAACGGAGAGCTGGAAGAAGAAATATATGTCACTCAACCAGAAGGGTTTGAAATACAAAATCAGAAACACAAGGTGTACAAGTTATCCAAGGCCCTCTATGGACTGCGGCAGGCTCCACGAGCTTGGAACATGCGGCTGAACAGGAGTCTGAAAGAGCTCGGCTTCAAAAAATGCAATCAAGAACATGCAGTATATACAAGAGGTAAAAGAGAAGCTAGTATACTTGTTGGAGTGTATGTTGACGATCTCATCGTGACAGGAAGGAGCACAGAAGGAATAAACAAGTTCAAACAACAAATGATGACAGAATTTGAGATGAGTGATTTGGGTCTTCTCTCCTACTACTTAGGAATTGAAGTGGAACAACAGAAGAGCCGAATTTTACTTAGACAATCAGCCTATGCCAAGAAAATTCTATCTCAATTCCAGATGGCAGACTGTAATGCCACAAAGCAGCCGATGGAACCCAAGACACAACTGCATAAAGACCTGGAAGGGACTCCAATTGATGCCACGGAGTACAGGTGCGTCATTGGCTGTCTAAGATATCTGTTACACACACGGCCAGACCTATCATATTCTGTCGGCATGGCGAGCAGATACATGGAAAAGCCTACAAGCATGCATCATAAGGTGGTCAAACAGATCCTCAGGTATTTAAAAGGTACAATCTATTTTGGACTTGCTTACACAAAGGGACCCCAGGAAATTAGTATATTCGGCTACTCGGACAGCGATTTAGCCGGCGATCTCGACGGGAGGAAAAGCACAAGTGGAATGGCTTTCTATTTTAATGAAAGTCTAGTGTCCTGGAACTCACAGAAGCAGAAGACAGTGGCGCTTTCATCTTGTGAGGCAGAATTCATGGCAGCCACAACTGCAGCCTGTCAAGCTTTGTGGTTAAGAAGCCTTGTCAGTGAATTAACCAGTGAAGAGCCAAAACCGGTGACTTTGTTTGTTGACAACAGATCTGCTATAGCTCTCATGAAGAATCCTGTATTCCATGGTCGAAGCAAGCATATAGATACAAGGTTTCATTTTATCAGAGAATGCATTGAGAAGGGACAGATTGTGGTGGAGTTCGTTAATACCGGAGAACAGCGAGCCGATGCGTTAACTAAAGCATTGCCAGGAGTGAAGTTAGCTGCCATGCGACAACTACTCGGCGTCCGTGATTTACAATCATGTCCGGATTAGGGGGAGTAATGTGAGCAAATAATCCGGATAAATTCAAATAAGTTGGACATGATAAGTTTTAACGTTTCGTTTAATATTTTTGATAACTTAGCCTTTCCTATTTTATAGCTTACGTGGCATTATTTCTATGGTTTAAGTGATGTAAGATCTTATCACTTGTGGTGTATATATACAACACAAATGTGAATGGAAACAGCAACACAGCAAGATTAATTTTTCCCAAGTTACTACGTTCCTTTTGTTTTGTTTTTTTATCTTCTTTATTGTTTTTGTGTGTATTGTCGGGGTGCTGCTCATAGATTCTGAACCAACAGAGTGTTCGCGTGCAACTATTGCCCGAGGACATTCTACAGCCCTCAGGCTCTTGGTGGCCATCAGAATGCTCACAAGCACGAGCGAAACCTCGTGCAGCAGCGGAATTTCTGCAGTACTCTGCAGGTGGGCTGTTGTACAGGCGCCACAACGGATATTTGCCGTTCTACGCTGCAGCGTTTCCGGCGGAGGATATTCAAACGCGAAGCCAGGTCAGTCCTCCAATTACATTGACTTGACACTTAGACTTTAGACTCGTCGTCGTTGGTTGGCTCGACAATTATGCATGTCTGCTTTTCTAATGTGACTGAAAAATAATTGTGGGGTCTGTTTCTTTTCATTCTTATTCTATTAATTGCTTGAAAATGATTTATAAAATCATAAAATCACACAATAAGTTTCCTTTCTTTTACTTATTCTATTAATTGCTTGAAAATGATTTATTATATTTTTTAAAAATAAATTATTGTCTCGAATAAGCAGGGAGGCCGTCTCAAGATTTCCCGAGATCCTAGGCAAAATAACAATAATAATAATAATAAAAGCCCTTTAATATATTTTTAAATTTTTTGCTCAAGTTTTTTTCATTTGAATTTGGGATTGAGAATGATTGATTTTAAAAAATTAATTTAATTTTTAAAAAATAAAATATTATTTTTATATAAATTTAGTTTTCTCGCTAATATTTAGATAATTTTTTTAAATATTGTTAAATTATTTAATCTTTTTGTGATATTGTTGAACGTAAATAAAATTTTATTAATTTTCATTTTCATTTTTTTATGAAACATTTTACTTTACGTTGTATGGATAAAAAAATATCTGATTTATATTTTTTAGGAAGAAAAGAAAGAGTGAGAAAGAAATATTATCGGTGAGGAGGAGAAGAGCGTTCTATTAGAGTATCACCGGCGAGAGAGCATGAATTTACAGAATTACTGATGAGAAAAGAAAAAAGATGTCGGCGAGTGCATAAACGTACAAAATTAATGATCAGAAAATAAATAGGCAAGAAGGTGAGAGAAAAATTAGGATTTTTTAGAGATATTGAGAAGGAAAGAGTTTATTAGTTTTATAAGATATATAATTAAATAGAATAAAATCTTGACTAAATGCAATTAAGAGGAAATAAGATTAAATAAAATAAAATTTGGCTAATTGTAATGATGATCAGGAAATAAGGATACGTGTAAGGTATAAATAGGAATAATGAATTAATTGATAATATGCAATTAATTAGTTAACAAGATATTTATTAATGCGTATACTATCATTAATTAATATTAATGACTGTCTACCTAATTATTTAGCCCCAGTAATATTGGGGTCCTAGGCATATCAGCATATGACCTATGCTTTGAGCCGTGCTTGTGAATATGGTAAAGGCTAAAAAAATCGTAAGTAAAAATTAACTTTACTACATAACCACACTTAAGTTGACAAATTAAATACCACTTTTTCATATGTCGACCTTGGAAATTTATATATTCGGTTGGATATCGTCCGTTGAAATTTTATCACGTGCTAAAATTGTCAATGTCAATCTTTTTTTTAATTTTTTTAAGTGACCTTCTATATTCAATTTACTCGATTAATCAGCCTGATAGAAAAAGTGTACAGGTCCATCAATCCAATATTTCTATGTCAATCATTCATTAAAAGAAATTTATCCGTTGATTTATCAAAATTAAGACTTGATCGGTAGATATATGAGAAATTAAGAAGATGCTATGTCACTACACCATTATCTTGGGGTGAGCACAATCTTTTATTTTTATTAAATTAGTATAATGTTTATTGATCCTGCCCACAACGTGGACGTGTGATTCATCGGTGAGTTAGCTCTGTTGCCAATTTAATCTTCAATCGCTGAGTAATAACAGAGATGATGAAGTGGTAAGATGCCTAGCTGAAAGTAAACAAGTAGAAGAGGGTTAGAATGACGACCATGAGGTTTCCCCATGCAACCACTCCGACACTCAAGTTAAATGATGAAGAAGATAATATTAGGCTTTTGATGTACCTTAGATGTCAAAAGGACTACCTTTTGTAAAGAGAAAGAAGATATTTTTCTTTCGTCTCTCTCGTGCTGTCATTATTTAATTTCTTAAATAATCTTTCCATTGTCTTTTTTTCTATCATAATTGAGATTAATAGAGTTTTTCCTTTTGATTCTCAGGTTGTCATTGTTTAATTCTTTTAATAATATCAAATTTATTCTCCTCAATGCCTGTTTTTTTCCATAATAATCTGGAAATTTTATGATGATTATTCTTTGTCTAAAATGGTTCTTCATCTCGTATCATTTTAGAGCTATGAGGTTTGAAAGGCCTAAGGAGACTATGGCGCTAGGAGGCCCATGAAGACTGTGGAGTTAGGAGGTCCGAGAGTGTTACGAAGCCTCAAGTGCATGACTACATTGTCATTAATATAAAAGATTGTCGAACTCACAAAAACTAATTATAAGTACTAGTGATTTCTCACGGAGAATTAGCTAAACAATTGATGGTTAAGAGTCACGTACTAAGTAAAGAGAAATGAGATTGAGAAAAAGAAAGAGAGAAAGACTTGATTTGGGAGATGTTCTAGGGGTCAGTTTCATTGTGTATTTATCAATGTATCATGGTTAACGAATTGTCCATCCTAAATTCCCATGCACTTGTATGAAGTTAAATTCATTACCGGCTTTTCCCTGCAGTGGTCAAGTCGAAATGCTATTTGGATTCATATCTCATGCTCTTAAAAAGAAATGGTTCCTATGAAGTCCGGTAACAGGTCACCCCTATCACTAGGGCCCCTCAGTCATGAATCACAAGAACTCACTCATACTCAATAGTCATAGAGATAGAGATAACAATTACATCCTATAACATACCGAAAAATAGGCAAATATTAATAAGGGAATTTTTAGGAATTTTTAGAAATTTTTCGAGAATTTTTCGGAGCTCGTACGGACAAGTTAACGGGGATAAAACGAGACCGGGGAAAAGCCTGTTTAGGTGACCCATTTAAGCGAGGAAATGTTTATTTTATATTTCCTTTTTCTTTTTCCTTTATTTTTCCTTTTCCTCTCCGTTTCTTTTCCTCTCCCCGCGCGTGCCGTGCCCTAAACCTTCGACGCCGTCTTCTCCTCCTAACCGGCGCCAACGGCTTGCCCTAACCGCCACCAAGCGACGGTTCATTCTCCTCTCCCACGCGTGCATAAGCCTCGGACCAAGGGAGAAACCGACGCCTTCTCCTCTCTGTGCTTGTGCCCGCGCAACACCGCCGGGAGCCACCCCTTCTATAGCCGTCACCTGTGCCCTAGCGCCGGCAGCCAGCCTTTCCTTCTCCTCTTCTTCGAGCGCCGGCCACCAGGTCCACCGGGCTCTAGCCGCGTCGCCGTCACTCCGACCCGACGCCGAGCCTAAGCACTGACACCCTCTCCGACAGCCACCTCTCGCCACCACCGAACCTCCTCCTCTGCCGTGCCCTAGGTTTGAGCTCACAACCGGCCTTGCCTCCTTTTTCTCGGAGACGCCCTATTCACGGCAGAAGCAAGCCCTAGATGAGCCCTGCCGATCTTCGGTTGCCAGCTATTGGAATTTTTCCTAGTCGGCCAAACATTTTTGCCCTAGACCTCACCACCGGATCCTCCTTCGCCACCAGCCGCCGGCAGTGAGAAGAACAGGGGGTAGCGAGTTAGGTAAGGCAAAAAGGGGTATTTGGATTTTTTATTTGGATCCTGTGCTGAATTTGTTGGTTGATAACTATGGTACTTGTCACTGTTTTCCCACAGCAGCTTCTCCGGGTCTCGACAGTAAGTTCTTCAGGATTTGAGCAGCACTGAGGCATCGAAAAATTTGAGGTAAGGTTTAGGGTTTTTGAACTTCGTGTATATTGATTAGGTATATGTTGGAGATTGGTAGATTGGATTAGCTTTAGATTTTTAATCTCATGTTATGATTAGGGTTAAGGAACTAACCCTGGTGGACCCATTGATTTTATTTAATTAGGGTTCATTAATTTTGTTGGATGGATTAGTTGGATCCAATTTAGAACTTCTTAAATTGGATTAGAATTTAATTTGGCTAATTGTGGTATGATAGAATTAGCTAAACTAGACCTTATGTTTAATATACAGGACCTTGACGCGAGACGAGTATCTCGGAGTCAGATTTGGACCATTTTATCAGAGGCGGGTACTTTTGACTTATGTCATATGATATACATAGTAGTGAATTTAACAAGTTGCATTAATTATGTCCTTTATTTCTTTCGATTAGTCACTACCCATTATCTGATACATGATTGATTGATTGCTTGATTTGCATCCCATGTATACTTTATTTGTTTATACATGCTTATAGGGGGTAGTGATATACCATGTTTCACCATGTTCAGGACCTAGGTTTTTATACCTTCTGTGTACCTTTGATTCGATATGATCCGTTGACCTAGGGTGCACTTTTCTATATATATGGATTAGGTCAGGATGTTTTTATGGTTATTTCCATGCACCATTTGCATGATTGCATGCTGTGCGATAGTCCGCTCCATTATTGTTGAGCACATCGCCAGTTACATGGATCTGCACACACCACCACTCATGGGTTAGTGGTCTATTCAGGCAGAGTGTGTTGCAGCAGGGACTCTGTTAGGCACCGTTGGTCCACTCATGGGTAGTGAGACACAACGTGTTATCCGGCAGGGATTCCTCCCCGTCACTGTGTACCGGAAGTTGAGAGCATTGCGCTCCCCCATTTATGATTTGGGGTAGGAGGATAGGTGTACTCCGACAGCATCCCGTCCACTCGGTCACTCATCAGGAGTAGTGACGACAGAGTGCACGGTTGTCACAGCCCTACCCACTCGGTCTCACTATTGTGTGGGATGATCGACTTGCGTGAGGGGTGACCAGGACGCATCATGGGCATCATATGCATGAAGCATTTATTGCTTGTGCTTGTGTTTGCTGCATTTATATGTTGCATATTGTTTGGATACCTATGTTTGACATGCATACAGGATTTCCTTATCCCTCGGACTGTTTGACCTTATAATCAGGACCTGGTTAGTACAGTATTCTCCTGTTTACTTCAGATGCATTTTTATCTTTCTTATCGGGAGACTGTACGCATGATTAGTGCTAGGTGTTGTTTCCCTACTTTGTATATCAATTGTACCTGCTGAGTATTGGACTCACCCCGCCTCCATTGTTGATATTTTCAGGTTGATGCTGTCCGGAGGGAGTTCCAGTCGCTAGTCCTCACTGCACGTAGTGCTGGTCCCTACAGACCTCGAGGATATGTTTGGTTTTCTTTGGTTTCTTTTCTGTTCTAGACTTTTTTGAACATGTTATGTTTTGGATTATTCTGCTTATGGATGTTGTATGGATTTTATTATTGCGATGGATTTGGATTTGGATTTTATTCTACTACATGCCTGCTTTGATGGTAGAAGAGGTGAGTTCGTCGGATTTGAGGTTTACGAGTGTAGTGGAGTAGGGTGGATTTCGAGTCAGAGTATTATTTTACTGTTTAATTATCTTAACTGCGTGGTTGTGACAGCCAGAGGCTGAATAAATTATAAATACTGCGTGGTGTTTGTTTTTACTTATTGTTATTATTCCAGCCGCCTGTGACTGATGTATATGAGATATGTAGAAATTTCAGATTGTCCATCGTACAGGGGAGATGCTGCCGAAATTTCTTCGGACAGGGGCTCCTCTGGGGCGTGACAATTTAGTGGTATCAGAGCACAGTTATACGATCTTTTGTTCTCGTATTTTGGATGTTTGGGATAACCTGATATCAATTTATTTACTTGGTATCAGAGCGCCAAGTTTGGCGATACTTGTTGGATTTCTGTGTTTTGGATTTTCGAGATTATCTGATACCAATTTATTGGTATCAGAGCAGGTTATGGATACCTGCTTTTGGTGTTTTGGATTTTTGGATGTCTATTTCGGTTTGTACGGATTTTCGTTATGGTTATGTTTCGGACTTCCGTTTCGGATTATATGGATTTCCGGCGATTTTCTCGTTCGGAATTTTGAGGTCAGAAGTTGGGGATTGGACAGCGATGGAACATCTCCAGACGGCATATAGGTATGATGTTTAATTTTATAGTTTATGATAGGTATTAACATTCTTTATGTAGTACCTGTTTGGTTGTTGTAGCACATATTACTTGTGATGGGTTAGCCATTGAGCATGGTTGATCTTAATAGAGATCAATGATTATAGTCTTTGGTGATTTTTTCATATCATACCATCAGTAGTTTTAGCTTCTGTTGCTACTAGTAGGAGATGGAGGCACATACCAGCCTCTGCTATTGTTAGCTGACTAATGGATGATACCTACATATTCTTGTTGACTTAGCCAGTAGAGTTTTTATACTCATATCTTTTGGATATTAGGGTATCCGATACGATGAAAATTGGTCATTTGGGGAGTTATCATGTTTGATCATTGTTGAGAATGATTTGAGGTTGAGGAATATTGTGAAATCAGATATTGTGGTATGTTGATTTCTAATGATTTATGAGAGTAAATGTTATGTGGTTATCTGATGATCTATTACTAGATATTTGTTTGGATGATCTATTAGTGGATAATTATTGTGATGATCTATTATTTGGGTTGTCGTTGATAGTAACATAGTGAGTGTCATGTATGATATTCACAGGTTTGATGGTTATAGTTGGTGATCAGATTATAAATCGGGTGCTAGAGAGTTTACGGTTTGGTGTGCCTATGAAATTTTAAATAAATCTGGTTAGTTGTGGTTAGTTAACAGGATGATAAAATTGATATTTGCTTCTTCTGATATTGGACTATGTGGATAAATAATGATTTGATGTTGTGAATGCTAACTTGCTCTCATGGGGAGTAGAGATTTATTCATCTGATATTATGTGGGTTGATATTTTTGAGGATAAAAATGAGAGTGTCTTGATGATCTTGAATTCTAACTTTTTCTTTTGGGTCGTACACATTTATACATAGGATATTATGTGGGCTGACATTTTCTGGTTGAGTTGATGTAATTAGTGTTGAATTGACCCATGAACTGATTTAGTTATTTGACAATTTATTTGGGGGTCAAGTTGTAACTTGCTCTGGTGTCTATAAAGATGGATCCCTTCGGATAGTTCTGTATGGATTATGGATCAATGAACTGGTAGGATTTTTGTTGTGCTGCCTTTGGTTGTCATAGTTGAAAATTTTTCTGGGTCTGTTGAGTGGATACATGTATGGAACATGATATCCGGTTGATTACGATTGGATTGGTTTGTGAAGCCTGGCAAATTTTTGATCATATAACTCCATATGAGTGATTAGTAATGGTTTCAGATATTGAGGATATATATTTGATTGAAGTGTTAAATGTAACCAATTTTTCATCAATGTCAAGGCTGGATGAAAATGGTTTAGTGTTGTGTCGGATTTGGATAACATAGAAGGTAAAATAGGGAATGTCAGGTTGATTGAATTAAATATGCTGATTAGGTATATCTATGTGGTGTATACTTGTCCAGTTATGATGATTGTGGGTGTCTAGTAGATTATACCCGAGTGGTTAGACATACATGTCTGATTGTTTATTGGAGGTATTTGTCAATTAAAAACTATGTTGTGGAATGTGCACATATGTTTGAGTGTTTTATTGGATGTATCTTATTGATTTAATTTGAGTTGTGATATGTGCAGATGTGTTTGGTGTAATATTCGAGGTATTTTATTGATTATATTTGATTTGTGGATGCACTTGTGTCTATTAGGTTTTGTTGGAAGTATTACGTTGATTATACTCTTGGCATAGATGTATATATGCCATGTGAGGTTGTTTGAGGTGTATTGTCGATTATATCTATGTTGATATATGCACACAGGTTCGGTAGGTATTGTTGGAGGTATCACACTGATTTATACCTGTGCTATGAGTGTGTTTGGTATGTACTAATTGGATGATTATGTCAATCATACCTATGTTGTGTGTGCACGTGTGCCAGGTGTCTTGTTGGTAGCATCATGATGATTCTACCTATGTTGAATGTAGAATGCTGAGTGTCTACATTATGTTATTGGTTGTATAAACCTGTCAACTAATTCTCCTATTAGTGGGTGACCAACCCACTAGGATGATGATAGAGTTGACTATAGATTTGATTTGTTTACTAGGTAGTTTATACCTTTGGCTGCCCACAGTGATATGTGGTTGAGTGGTTTCGTGCAGCCTCTAGTTGGATAGTTAGGTGCCTTGGACACTTATGGATCGTTTATGGTGGAGCGGAGCTCCCACATATACATATTTCGGATTGCTTGTAGAGGAGCATTGCTTCCATATCTATTGCAGATACATGTTATGGATTATTTGTAGTGAAGTGTTATTCCTACATATTGAGGATTTCTTGTGGTAGAGCATTGCTCCCACATATGTGGTATTTTCTGTGATGGAGCGTTGCTCTCACACTGGAGGATCTATGCTTAGATGATTTATATCGTTGGTGATCATATTTCAGATTTATTGTCGAGGATCTTATGAATTAGGAATGTCTGTGATACGGACATTATGTGTATTGGTTTTACTATTAGGGCTTGCGGAGCCTTAGATGTTTTCATGGACTAGATGATTTGGGTATCCCTAGGATATTGGATCAGAATTTGTTATCGTTATTGATGATGTGGTGTTTTATTCCTGATCTGAGGTGTATCACGTACACTATCTTTGCATAGTTCTAGAGATGTTTCGATGGAAACGTCTATATGTGCAGTTCAGTAGTGTGTATTTTGGTTGTCTTCTGTGAGATGTTTGAGACACACGGTCACCAGTAGGAGAATACCGTGGCTCCACAGGAGGACGAGGTTGTTACCATTGGGAGTAGACGGAGTCTATAGAAGAGGCTCGCAACTTCCTTTGTTTGGCTCGATATTTCCGGAGATACGTTGAGGGTTTCTCTCGGATAGCTATGTCACTGACACGCCTGACCTGAAAAGGTGTGAAGTTCACTTGGACTGACGATGGCAAGACCAGCTTCTAGGAGCTGAAGCGGAGATTAGTGTCGGCTCCGAATTTGGGTTTTACCTTCTGGAGAGGACGGATATGTCCTCTACACCGACGCATCTATTCAGGGTTTGAGCGCTGTTCTGATGCAGCACGATATGGTAATCTCCTATGCTTCTCGTCGATTGAAGGAGCATGAGAAGAACTACCCTGTACGTGATCTGGAGCAAGTCGCCATTATTTTTTCCTTGAAGATTTAGCGACATTATTTATATAGCGTTACATTTGTGATTCTCACTAATCTTAAGAGTCTCAAATATCTGTTTTCTTAGAAGGAACTTAATCTCCGACAGAGGAGATGGATGGAGTTCTTGAAGGATTATGATTGTACCATTAGCTATTACCCGGGAAGAGCTAATGTGGTTGTCGATGCGCTTAGCAGGAAATCCAGAGGGACTTTAGCTTGCCATCGAGTTGTGGTCACAGAATTGATTCAGGGTTTCTCCGGGTTAGGCCTTGCGAAGCAGGGACAGACAGAGCAGGGTATTCTAGTTACCATGGTTGCTCAATCCTTAATCAGGACGAGGATCCGAGAGCCCTAGGCTGCTGATCAGTATTTGCAGTTTATTTGCAGCCAGATAGCTTCCGGGCAGCAGATCGAGCTCACACGAGACGAGGAGGGTGTTATACACTTCCGAGGTAGATTATGTGTACTTCAGTCTCAACCGGTCTTATAGGAGTTACTTCCGGAGGCTCATCGTTCATGATTTGCTGTCCACCCAGGCGGTACCCGTGTGTACCAGGATTTGAGGTGTTTTTATTGGTGGAACGACCTGAAGGAAGACATCGCGGATTTTGTAGCTAGATGTCTGGTCTGTTGGCAAGTGAAGGCCGAGCACCAGAGATCTGTCGGCTTACTTCAGCAGATTCCTATTTCTGAGTGGAAATGAGAACATATTACCATGGACTTTGTGGTAGGTTTGCCGAGGACACGACGAGGCCATGACGCGATTTGGGTAATCGTTGATCGATTAACCAAATCCACGCACTCGTTAGCGATTCGGAAGACTGATTTCCTGGATCGATTGGTAGATTTGTTTTGTCGGAAGATCATCAGATCACGTGGTGTCCCGTTGACTATTATTTCGGATAGAGACCCCGGTTCACGTCTCGTTTTTGACAGAGACTGCAGCAGACCTTGGGCACGCAGCTCTGTTTCAGTACAGCCTTCCATCCACAGACAGATGGACAGTCAGAGCGGACCATTCAGACTTTAGAGGACCTGCTGAGGTCATGTGTTATGGATTTCGGAGGCAGTTGGGAGGACCATCTGCCGTTAGTAGAGTTTGCTTACAACAACAGCTTCCATTCGGCTATCCAGATGGCACCGTTTGAAGCGTTGTATGGTAGACATTGTCGGACACCCGTCCTCTGGGATGAGGTTGGAGAGGCCAGTTGTTGGGACCTCATAGAGTTCAGCAGGATGCAGAGTTGGTCCGTACTATCAGACGGAGGATGTCAGAGGCGCAGGACCGTCAGAAGAGTTATGCTGATCGGAGACGCAGACCACTAGAGTTTTCTGTTGGCGATCATGTTTTTCTGCGGGTTTCGCCCACGAAAGGGGTGAAGAGATTTGGCCTCCGAGGTAAGCTAGCTCCGCGGTACATTGGTCCTTTCGAGATCTTGGAGAGGATCGGAGCGGTAGCTTACCGACTTGCACTACCACCGTCCCTGTCAGGCGTTCATGATGTATTCCACGTATCTACGCTGCGGAGATACGTGCCCGACCCGACACATGTGCTGGCAGATATTCCAGTTCCAGTTCAACCTGACATTACATATGAGGAGGTTCCGGTACGGATTCTCGACCAGAAAGAGCGTCAGTTGCGGAACAAGACTATCCGGCTGGTTAAAGTCGGATGGCAGCATCATTCGGACGAGGAGGCTACTTGGGAGCTTGAGGATACGATCCGAGCTCGATATCCCCACCTTTTCACATGAGGTATGTGATTTTATTTATCGTTCAGCATTTATGCTTTACCTATTGTTAGTACTTGCTGATGGTAGATAACGAAATTTGGGGACCAAATTTTTATTAGTGGGGGAGAATGTAAAATACCAGAAAATAGGCGAATATTAATAAGGGAATTTTTCGGAATTTTTAGAAATTTTTCGGGAATTTTTCGGAGCTCGTACGGACAAGTTAACGGGGATAAAACGGGACCGGGGAAAAGCATGTTTAGGCGACACATATAAGCGAGGAAATGTTTATTTTATATTTCCTTTTTCTTTTTCCTTTATTTTTCCTTCTCCTCTCCGTTTCTTTTCCTCTCCCCACGCGTGCCGTGCCCTAAACCTTCGACGTCGTCTTCTCCTCCTAACCGGCGCCGACGGCTTGCCCTAACCGCCACCAAGCGACGGTTCATTCTCCTCTCCCACGCGTGCATAAGTCTCGGACCAAGGGAGAAGTCGACGCCTTCTCCTCTCTGTGCTTGTGCCCGCGCAACACCGCCGGGAGCCACCCCTTCTATAGCCGTCACCTGTGCTCTAGCGCCGGCAGCCAGCCTTTCCTTCTCCTCTTCTTCGAGCGCCGGCCACCAGGTCCACCGGGCTCTAGCCGCGTCGACGTAACTCCGACCCGACGCCGAGCCTAAGCACTGACACCCTCTCCGACAGCCACCTCTCGCCACCACCGAACCTCCTCCTCTGCCGTGCCCTAGGTTTGAGCTCACAGCCGGCCTTGCCTCCTTTTTCTCGGAGACGCCCTATTCACGGCAGAAGCAAGCCCTAGATGAGCCCTGCCGATCTTCGGTTGCCAGCCATTGGAATTTTTCCTAGCCGGCCAAACATTTTTTGCCCTAGACCTCACCACCAGATCCTCCTTCGCCACCAGTCGTCGGCAGTGAGGAGAACAGGGGGTAGCGAGTTAGGTAAGGCAAAAAGGGGTATTTGGATTTTTTATTTGGATCCTGTGCTGAATTTGTTGGTTGATAACTATGGTACTTGTCACTGTTTTCCCACAGCAGCTTCTCCGGGTCTCGACAGTAAGTTCTTCAGGATTTGAGCAGCACTGAGGCATCGAAAAATTTGATGTAAGGTTTAGGGTTTTTTAGCTTCGTGTATATTGATTAGGTATATGTTGGAGATTGGTAGATTGGATTAGCTTTAGATTTTTAATCTCATGTTATGATTAGGGTTAAGGAACTAACCCTGGTGGACCCACTGATTTTATTTAATTAGGGTTCATTAATTTTGTTGGATGGATTAGTTGGATCCAATTTAGAACTTCTTAAATTGAATTAGAATTTAATTTGGCTAATTGTGGTATGATAGAATTAGCTAAACTAGACCTTATGTTTAATATACAGGACCTTGACGCGAGACGAGTATCTCGGAGTCAGATTTGGACCATTTTATCGGAGGCGGGTACTTTTGACTTATTTCATATGATATACATAGTAGTGAATTTAACAAGTTGCATTAATTATGTCCTTTATTTCTTTCGGTTAGTCACTACCCATTATCTGATACATGATTGATTGATTGCTTGATTTGCATCCCATGTATACTTTATATGTTTATACATGCTTATAGGGGGTAGTGATATACCATGTTTCACCATGTTCAGGACCTAGGTTTTTATACCTTCTGTGTACCTTTGATTCGATATGATCCGTTGACCTAGGGTGCACTTTTCTATATATATGGATTAGGTCAGGATGTTTTTATGGTTATTTCCATGCACCATTTGCATGATTGCATGCTGTGCGATAGTCCGCTCCATTATTGTTGAGCACATCGCCAGTTACATGGATCTGCACACACCACCACTCATGGGTTAGTGGTCGATTCAGGCAGAGTGTGTTGCAGCAGGGACTCTGTTAGGCACCGTTGGTCCACTCATGGGTAGTGAGACACAATGTGTTATCCGGCAGGGATTCCTCCCCGTCACTGTGTACCGGGAGTTGAGAGCATTGCGCTCCCCCATTTATGATTTGGGGTAGGAGGATAGGTGTACTCCGACAGCATCCCGTCCACTCGGTCACTCATCAGGAGTAGTGACGACAGAGTGCACGGTTGTCACAGCCCTACCCACTCGGCCTCACTATTGTGTGGGATGATCGACTTGCGTGAGGGGTGACCAGGACGCATCATGGGCATCATATGCATGATGCATTTATTGCTTGTGCTTGTGTTTGCTGCATTTATATGCTGCATATTGTTTGGATACCTATGTTTGACATGCATACAGGATTTCCTTATCCCTCGGACTGTTTGACCTTATAATCAGGACCTGGTTAGTACAGTATTCTCCTGTTTACTTCAGATGCATTTTTATCTTTCTTATCGGGAGACTGTACGCATGATTAGTGCTAGGTGTTGTTTCCCTACTTTGTATATCAATTGTACCTGCTGAGTGTTGGACTAACCCCGCCTCCATTGTTGATATTTTCAGGTTGATGCTGTCCGGAGGGAGTTCCAGTCGCTAGTCCTCACTGCATGTAGTGCTGGTCCCTACAGACCTCGAGGATATGTTTGGTTTTCTTTGGTTTCTTTTCTGTTCTAGACTGTTTTGAACATGTTATGTTTTGGATTATTCTGCTTATGGATGTTGTACGGATTTCATTATTGCGATGGATTTGGATTTGGATTTTATTCTACTACATGCCTGCTTGGATGGCAGAAGAGGTGAGTTCGTCGGATTTGAGGTTTACGAGTGTAGCGGAGTAGGGTGGATTTCGAGTCAGAGTATTATTTTACTGTTTAATTATCTTAACTGCGTGGTTGTGACAGCCAGAGGCTGAATAAATTATAAATACTGCGTGGTGTTTGTTTTTACTTATTGTTATTATTCCAGCCGCCTGTGGCTGATGTATATGAGATATGTAGAAATTTCAGATTGTCCGTCGTACAGGGGAGATGCTGCCAAAATTTCTTCGGACAGGGGCTCCTCTGGGGCGTGACACGTCCAATTCCTTATTTCCTTGTGGGGAATTGCTTCTCCTTTCAAGGTAGTGCCCTAGATATCCGAAAATGGGTTACCTGTCACTAGGGTCATTCGGTCATACAATTTAGGGCATTCCCCCTATGGGATTAACAATTCTACACAAATATTCAATCAAACATGAGAATTAAGCTCAAATACAATACATGCATATAAGATCAAATAAATACAAGGCATGGTAATGTCATATAGATAGAAAATTGACATATCCATGAGTTATTACATCAATCCATATCACAATTACTCCCTTAATCCTAGAACAATAGAACTACTCCATGACACAAAGGGAAGAATACAAAGACATAAGAATTGAAGGCATCAAAACCTAACTAGAAGAGGTAGGGAGAAGAAACTTATCCACTTGCGTTGAATGATCTTAGGATCCAATCTTTTGTTTCCAGAGTCGATAAGAATCATAAGATGATGAAAATGGCCTTGAATAGTCGAATGGAGACCGGGGAGAATGTAGATCGACATCAAGATGGATATCCCAAAGGGAGAACCTTCCTCCCCTTGGGAAGGGGAAGAAATCCTCTTAAATAGTGCTAGGCACAGGCTTGGCATGACCCGTGTCACTGCCGTGTGGCATCCATGTCACGCCCCGGAGGAGTCCCTGTCAGAAGAAATTTCGACAGCATCTCCCCTGTACGGCGGACAATCTAAAACTTTCTACATCGCCCTCTGGGCCACTTATACCTCGGCCAACATGGCCGGAATAATAACAGATAATAAAACAATCACCCACGCAGTTAATAATTTAACAAACTGTAACAGTGATAATATGACTCAAAAACAACCCTACTCAACTACACCCATAAAGCTCAAAACATATTCCTACTCCACTACACTCATAAAGCTCAAATTCGACGATAAGATCAACTTACCTCTTCTGCCGTCCAGGCAGGCATGTAGTAAAACAAATCCAAATAAAAACTCATCGACAATGTCCATATAAGACCCAAGTGTATCATCATAAAACAAGTCTCAACATAGTCTAGTAAAAGACACCAAAAGACAAATAAACATCCTCGTGAACTGCAGGGGACTAGCGACTGGAACTCTCTGGACAGCATCAACCTGAAAATAATAACGGAGGAGGGTGTGAGTCCAACACTCAGGGGGTAACAACTGATATGCATAATAAAGAATATAACAGGCAGCACTAATCATGCGTACAGTCTCCTGATACAAGAAGGATAAATGCAACTGAAACAAAACAGGAGAAAACTGTACTAACCACGACCAAGGTATAAGTACAACAGGTCGTCAGACCGAGAGTGTCATAAATCCTGTATGCATGTCAATCATATGCATCCAAATAAATGTAGCAAGTAAATGCAGCAAACACAAGCAATAAATGCATCATGCATATGATGCAAATGTCATGGTCACCCTTGACGCCAGTCAGCCATGTCACACACAATGGTGAGACCGAGTGGGTAGGGCTGTGACAACCGTGCACTCTGCCATCACTGCCCCTGATGAGTGACCGAGTGGACGGGATGCTGTCGGAGTACACCTATCCTCCTACCCCAAATCATAAATGGGGGAGCTCAATGCTCTCATCTCCCGGTACACGATGACGGGGAAGAATCTCTGCCGGCTACCACGCTGCGTCACACTACCCATGAGCGGACCAACGGAGCCAAACAGAGTCCAACCGCCTGCCGGCTACCACGCTGCTACACTAAACCAGCGGAGCCAAACAGAGCAGAACTGTCTGCCGGCTACCACGCTGAGTCACCAGACCAACGGAGCCAAACAACAGAACCGTCACACACCTGTCTGATCTACCACTAACCCATGAGTGGTGGTGTGTACGGATACATGTAACTGGCGATGTGCTCGACAATAATGGAGCAGACTATCGCACAGCATGCAATCATGCAAGATGATGCATGACACTAAACATGGCAATATCATGAACAACATAACAATAACCATATATATAAATACAAAATGTGTACCACAGGACAAGGAATCAAATCAAAGGTACACAGATCAGATAGGGTATCAAATAAACCCTAGGTCCTCAACATAATATATATATATATCATGGTTGTGTCACTACCTCTATAAGCATGTATGATCAGATATATACTAACATGATGTGCATAAAAATAATCAAACAAGCATGTAATAGATCAGGTAGTGATCAACCGAAACAGATAAGAAACACAATCATTGCTATTTGTTAAAGACATTATTATGCATATCAAATCACATAAAGTCAAAGTACCCGCCTCCAATAGAAAGGTCCAATCTGGTCCAAATCCAGATAACCAAATAAATCTTCACAACCTAATGATCAAATAATTATCAATTAATTATGTGCCAATTTATACCTGACTCACACATATATCAATCACCTAATGCTTACCTTGTTACTGCTGGATCAAGATTTGTGGCCGAAATTGCTGTCGGTTGGTAGAAACAAAGTAAGTAGCTGTGGAACACCCCTTCACTGCCTGGATCAAGCAAGATCAAGAAGAGATCAATCCACAACCAAGAACCTCCCTGCTGGAACTCACTGTGTCGTTCACCTATGAAGCAACCAGTAACAAATCCTTATACCATGTCTAGATCCGAAGCAAGGAGAACATGAACTGAGATCAATATCAGAGATTATGCCACAACCCTAATTCCACACCACACATCGACTAGGGCTTAGGGTGGTGGCCGACGCCAACATGAAAACTCAAAGAAACGACGATGAGTAGATAGGAAGAGGAAGTCGGTTGCTCACCTTCAGAACCCTTCTTCCCGCCGGTGATCGCTGGATCTGGCCCGATCCAGCAGCGTCGGTTGTTGGCGTGAGGAGAAGATGTGGGGATCGGTAGAGGAGAGGGGCACGGGATCTGGAAAGTCGGGGCTCAAATCGCCGGCGATCTGCCCTGCGGCGTCGTCGACGTCGGAGAAAAGGGAGGACGACGCTAGGGCAGAGGAGGGAAATCGACTCGGGGACGAGAATGAGAAAAGGAAGGGATCGACTTGTGTTTCAATCGCGAGAGGAGAGGAAAGAAACCACCGCTTACGGTTTTGGGGAGAACAACGTCGGCGCGAGGAGTCGGGTGAGGGCACGGCGTCGGGAGAAAAGAAAAATAAAAACAAGGAAAAAGGAGAATAAAAAAAATCAAACTTTTCCTCGTTAAATTAGGGTAGCCTAAACAGGCTTTCCTGGGGCCCGGTTTTATCCCCGTAAACTTGTCCACACGAGCTCCGAAAAATTCCCGAAAAATTTCTAAAAATTCTCTTATTATTTTTCGCCCTTTTTCGGTATTTTACAATCCACACGGCCACTCTCTGCTTGTCCTCTGGTTAGGTGATATGGTTGTGCGGATTCACATGATCATATTCTGCTTGGTCTCTGGATTATTCACATGGCTGTATGGATTTCACACAGCCAAGGTTCGTTCCTCCTTTGGAAGGCCACACGGTTGTGTGGCTTCATACGGCCGTGGCCATCTATCTCCTCCTTTGCTTCTTGGCACGACCGTGTGGAATGATCACGCGGTCAGAGTCTTCTCCACCTTTTATAAGTGGCGTGACTATGTGAACTTCACATGGTCAAGCCATTTGTCTTCGCTTGTTCTTCAATTGTCTACAAGCGTTGTTTTCATCCCAAAAGTGGCTCCTGTTAATAGAAAAAATACACAAAGAACAGATCTCCGATAAACAAGAGTAATTATGCTAAACATATGATAAGAGGTGTAAAAATGTACAAATAAAGTGTAAATAAAGTATACGAATGTGCGTCAAAATATATATAATCTATACACATTAGACAAACCGAAAAATTATAGAACTAAAAGGACCAAGATTTTTTAATTTAGAACCACTTTAACGATTTTTATTCCTCCTCTTTTATCAGGCTCATTAGTCCCCAGATCATTTATATTTCTTTCTAAAATCTAACATTGATCGGTTCTGGTTACTTGGCTGAGCCTAGACCGGTCCCGTTTGCCTACAACTCGACCGAGACAAGGACTAAAACAACTCAAATCCGAAACAATAATGTGATCGGAGCCGTCCGATTCGGTCGCAGAACTGGGTCGAGCCTGGGCCCACGCTCTGGCTGTTCTGAGAGTCGCACCAGATCAATTAATTATTATTTTTACATTGAAAAATAAAAAATTAATATTTTTTATAAATAATTCTATTAGATTAGTAAGAAAAAGTAATTGCTGTTTTAAAAGATTTCCTTTATTTTTATTATTGTAAAAAGGATATTTTATTTTAAAACTGTTAAACGTACTTATCTTATTTTTTTATTTTAAAATATTCTCATTCAAATATTATTTTAGTAATTTTAGTTATACTAATTTTAACTAAAATCATTATAAATAATTTGATAGATAATAATTTTGGCTAAAGTTTATTACACATGTAATAATTTAATCAAATTTAAAAGATAATAATTTTAGCAATATTGAAGCTATTTTGACTAAATTGAAAAAGCAACCACTTGGAAAAAATTATTATGATGATGTTGGAAAAAATAGAGAGTTTATATATATATATATATATATATATATATATATATATATATATATATATATATATATATATATATATATATATATATATATATATATATATATATTAAAATGAAGCGTTCTATTATTTTTTTCATAAAGTATTTATTTTCCTATATTTTTTGTTTTTTATTCTAAACCAAATTTAAAATTCATATAATAATTAATTATTGAATTAATTAGACAGAAAATGGGGGAGATATTAAAATAATTAATTATGATTTTTATTGATTTATAAATTTAAATCAACATAATCTGTATAGAAATCGGCACCTATCCGGTCAAAATTTCTCAATCTCTTTTCCAATTATTTCTTGGGAGTGGCTATCCACACCCCATGGATCACAAAACACATCATAATTTTTCTTCCTCAAAAATATCCTTAAATAAAAAGTCTAAAATACCCTTTTTATAAAATTTATATTTTTCCTATCTTTCTCCTTCCTTCGCCTCTCTTTTGCTTTCTTTTTTTTTCTCTTTATCTAAACCCTAATAATCTAATATCTCTCAAAACTTCATTTTTTAACAAATCAAATACGATGAATTATCAAGATCCAATTCCCACGAACAATGTAAGATTTTTTTTTTTCATTTTTTTCGTGCAGTATAATTATATATTTCTATCATTGTGATTTGAATTGTAGTAGTCTAAAAGTTATTCAAACACGCAGTGCTCGGTCATACCAGGCCAAACACTTTGAGCAATATTTGGCTTTTGGAAACTGAACATAACGAAATATGTTCTGTTGATTGTTTCCGAACATAGCTGAATGCGTTCGGTATCTTAATTCCGAGCATGTGAGTCATGTTCGTCCATTTGTAGTCGAACACTAGGTGAACAATACTAATGCATATTTTTACATTTTGTAAAGTTATATTTGTAATGTTATAATATTTTCTGATATTTATTAGGAATCAAATACACGTTCTACGGAGATTAGACCCACGTTGGGCCTGATATGAAAATCATATCAGGCCCAATATGGACCTGATATCTCTCCATATCACACTACAAACATGCCTGTGATTAACGACGGGGGTACCGACGGAATCACAACTCCGTCGGCGTTTGCCGACTGAATACACTTCTGTCGATATCTTCCGACGGATATAGGTTTCGTCGGTATTTACCGACGGAGCCATAATTCCGTCGGAAATTACCGACGGAATTATTAATTCCGTTGGTCAATACCGACGGATTTGGATAATCAGTCGGTAATTACCGACAGAACTAATTTCAGTCGGAATGTCGCGCGACGAGATAATGGATTTACAAGATCCGAGTTTAGGGTTTATATATTTCTGAAGGAATTAATATTCCATCGGTAAATAGGTACAGCTAACGGGTGCGGGCGTAAACTTTACCGACGGAAATTGGATTCCGTCGGTAAGCACCGACGGATGTATGTTTCCGTCGGTAAAGTTTACGCCCGTACCCGTTAGCTTTTAAATTCGGTAAAGTTGGCCCGTTAACCAGGCGTAACCACCGACGGAATTAGTGTCCCGTCAGTAATTACCGACGGAATCAGTTTTTCGTCGGTAACTCACGATTTAGGGCACCGATCGGCTTGGCTTTCCTCTTCGCGCGACCCTCTTTTTCCTCCGATTTTCCAGCGGCGATTCTCTCGGCGATTTTCCAGCGGCTCTCTCCAGCAATCTCGTGCCCTCTCCTCCCATTCATCGCGATCCGACGATCTATCAGGTATGCTCTTCTCCTCTCTCCTTTTGGTTTTCACACGGCCGGCAGTCGCGCCCTGATCGTGGATCGCTGTCGGCGGCCTGCTCGCAGCCGGCAGGGTGCTCGCGGCCGGCAAGGTGCTCGCGGCCGGCAGGGTGCTCGCGGCCGGCGGCCTACTCGCGGCCGGCGGCTTGCTCGCGGTCAGCGCCTGCTTGCGAACTGCAGCCGGCGGCCTGCTCGCGGCCGGCGGCCTACTCGCGGCCGGCGGCCTGCTCGCGGCCAACAGCCTGCTCGCAATTGTAGCTGTGCTTTGCTACTGTTCGTAGCTGAGCACAATCAAAACCCTAGAAAATTTAAGTGTCGTGACATATTTTGATCCATATCGCTATTGTACTTGCATAAAATGTAGTGACCAACAGGTGTTTGATCGATGCTTCTCATATATGTATGATTATTTCATTTGATGATGCTATAAGGAACAACATGTTTATAATAGTTTCGTTTATTTGCTTTAGTGTAGAGGAGATTTTCGGTAATATGATATGATGATCGTGAGATGAAATTGTGCACATAATTCTTTATTTAAGCTTATTTCAAGTGATACAAGTTTAATAATGTTTCAAATTGTATTCTCTTTAGGTTATAACAATGTATATGAACAAAGCTTGGATGTACAATCGATTAGACAATGGTTTTATCAGAGATGATTTTATTGCTGAAGTTGAACAGTTTGTGAACTTTGCTAAAAGTCATCCAGAATGTATGAATGGTGCTGAGTTACGGTGTCCGTGCAATCATAAAAAATGTCAAAATAGAGCATTTCGTGATCAGGATACTGTAAAAATGCACATATGTAGAAATGGTTTTGTGCCAAATTACTACAATTGGTATTGTCACGGAGAGCCTTATTTATATGAACCAATTGGGTCATCTGGTGGTTCGTATTCTGGGACTACTGTTACCGCTCCTGAAGCATCAAATAATATTGATATTTTAATGCAATCAATGGTTCAAAATGCGATGAATGCAGTTGATTATTCAAATATAGATGAAATATCAACCCCTGAATATCAGCAACTATATGAAATGTTAAAGGCTAGTAAAAGAGAAGTGTGGGAAGACATTCCTTCTGGTCATTCACAACTATCAGCTACAACAAGGTTATTGAATATGAAAGCAGAACATCATTTCTCAGAAAGATGTTACGATGACATTTGTCAATTGATGTCAGAGTTGTTCCCTACTGATAACATAATGACTCATAGCTTCTATGAAACAAAGAAATTGATCAGAGGTTTAGGTTTGCCTGTAGAGAAGATTGATTGTTATATAAACAATTGCATGATATTTTGGAATGAAGACAGTGATTTGAATGAATGTAAAATCTGTACTCACCCTCGTTTTAAGCATCGTACTCGCATACCAGGGAAGAAGAGGAAAAATATTGCTTGGAAAGTGATGTATTATTTTCCGTTAACTGCTAGACT
This sequence comes from Zingiber officinale, assembly GCF_018446385.1. Taxonomy (NCBI): domain Eukaryota; kingdom Viridiplantae; phylum Streptophyta; class Magnoliopsida; order Zingiberales; family Zingiberaceae; genus Zingiber; species Zingiber officinale. Next base: position 31,416,235 of record NC_056002.1, read on the forward strand.
TGAACGCTTGTATGCATCTGCAGCTACAGCTGGCCACATGTTGTGGCATCATGAGCATGAGCATGAGCACGAAGGAGGTATAATGTGTCATCCTTGTGATTCTCCTACATGGAAACATCTTGATACTGTATTTCCCTCCTTTGCAATGGAACCACGAAATGTGAGATTGGGACTTTCTGCAAATGGATTTCAACCATTTGGTCAGTCGGGACAACAATATTCATTTAACTCATCTATGATGCTTTATAGAATTCTTAACTTAGCCGTTCACACATTACTTCATAGTTTTGACTTGCTGTATAAATCATTGTTTTCCTGAAAGGTGTGAGTTATCTGTACTTCTTTTAATTTCGATCTTTTATATCTTGAAAAATAGAATTTGAGATCTTTTATTGATACAACTCCGGATCAGCTCCAAGCCAATGAGATAGGACGGCAAGTCGAGATGTATGTCCCGAACCACGAGGAGCATGAAGAGGACTTGCACGTGCCAGCTGAGCTAATAATGAAAACAGAGGTCAAGCAAGTTCAACATGTTGTACAAGCATTGACATCTCGTATCTTGGAAGGGCAGGCTATGGAGTTACAGTCGATGTCATGCCGAATGATCAACTTCATACAAGTCGACCCTAAAATGGGTCAATTAGCTGCGGAAGAATGGAATATCATGATGCAACATGTTCCTAGCCAAATACCATACTAGAATGGTGGGAAAACTCACCATTCTGGTTGGAATTGGTGTGTCATTTAATGCCACCTACATTTTGGATGAATTCCCAAGTTGGAGGACAGCTAGAGGGAGTGTGTATAAAGACTTGCATTCATCATCTTCTCTTTCCATGCAGTGGAAAGTACCATTTGTTGGAAAGGGAGTGTGCATGAACACTTGCATTACTTGCATTCATTATCTTCTCTTTCCATGCCTTGGAAACTACCATTTTCAGTTCTATATAATGTCTTGAGTAGATATCAAAGAGAGTAGCAAACATTATATTTTGAGAGAGTTTTCCTCCTTGTTGTTCTTCAGCAACTCTGCAGGGATTACGGGTGTGCACTTGTAATTCTCAGCACTTTTATAATATCGGTTCTTGGTTTTGTTATAATCATTGGGTCGATATTCTCCATTGTTCTTATAATATTGGTTCTTGATTCTCTATAATCAACGGGTCAATATTCCATCCCTCCGAAACCTCCTTTGGACGATCCCGGAACTGAGTTCCAATCTTATTGTTGCTGGGTCTCGCGGCATTGTTCGTCAAGTTTATGCGTCTCATGAACCATGTGTTACGTGCATTTATTGGAAAATTTGTTGTTGTTTATTTTGATGACATTCTGATCTATAGCAAGAGTTTGCATGACCATACTGATAATTTGAAATGTGTGCTTGAAGCTTTGAGGTGTGAAAAATTATTTGCTAACCTTAAGAAATGCTACATTTGCGTAGATAGGGTTGTTTTCCTTGGATTTGTTGTTAGTTCCAGAGGCGTGGAAGTTGATGAGGAGAAGGTGAAAGCTATCAGGGAATAGCACCATCACTGAAGTAAGGAGTTTTCATGGTTTAGCCGGGTTTTATAGGAGGTTTGTGCCAAATTTCAGCACCATCGCTGCCCCTTTAACGGAAATCATCAAGAAGAATATTGGATTTAAGTGGGGAGAGGCACAAGAGAAAGCCTTCAACGCATTAAAAGAAAAGCTAAGTACTGCTCCTTTACTACTTCTACCAGATTTTTCTAAGGTTTTTGAAATCGAATGTGATGCTTCTGGTATTGGTATAGGTGTTGTTCTTATGCAAGAAAAGAGGCCAATTGCCTACTTCAGTGAGAAGCTCAATGGTGCAGCGTTGAACTACTCAACATATGACAAGGAGCTCTATGCATTGGTGCGAGCTTTGGAGATATGCCAACATTACTTGTGGTCCAAGGAGTTCATTATTCACACGGACCATGAGTCACTGAAGCATTTGAAAGGCCAAGGTAAATTGAATCGTAGACATGCTCGTTGGATTGAATTCATTGAAATGTTTCCTTATGTGATCCAATACAAGCAAGGAAAAGAGAATGTCGTAGCAGATGCTTTGTCACGCAGGTACACCCTTATCTCTACCTTAGGATCAAAGTTTCTTGGATTTGAGCACCTGAAGGAATTGTATGTGAATGATGCTGACTTTGCTGATATCTTTAAAGCATGTGAAAAGGGTGCATTTGATAAGTTATATATGCATGATGGTTACTTGTTTCGAGAAAATAGACTTTGCATTCCCCAAAGTTCTTTGCGTGAGTTGCTTGTTAGGGAGTCACATGGAGTGGATTAATGGGGCATTTTGGAGCTATGAAAACCTTGGACATTTTGAAAGAACATTTCTTCTGGCCTCATATGAAAAGAGATGTTGAAAGGATTTGCATTAGGTGCCTTGCATGTAAGAAAGCCAAGTCTAAGGTGCAACCACATTGACTTTATATGCCTTTGCCTGTGCCTAGCCACCTTGGATTGATGTGTCAATGGATTTTGTGTTAGGTTTGCCTAGGACTAGGAATGGCCGAGATAGTATTTTTGTGGTTGTGGACCGATTTTCGAAGATGACACACTGTATCACTTGCCATAAAACTGATGATGCTACACATGTGGCAAATTTATTCTTTAGGGAGGTGGTCCGTTTGCATGGGGTCCCTCGAACAATTGTTAGTGATCGAGATGTGAAGTTCCTCGGCTATTTTTGGTGAGTCTTGTGGGAAAACTTGGGACAAAGTTGTTATTCTTTACCACTTGTCACTCACAGACTGATGGGCAAACCGAGGTCGTTAATCGAACCTTGGGAAATTTGTTGCGTTCTACCATTGGGAAGAATTTGAAAGCATGGGAAGATTGCATACCATTTATTGAATTTGCATACAATAGGGTTACGCCTTCTACTAAGTATTCACCTTTTGAGATTGTCTATGGTTTTAATCCATTAACTCCATTAGATTTAATTCCATTACCTGTGGATGAGATTGCTAGACTTGAAGGTCAAGCGAAGGCTGATTTGGTGAAAAGGATCCATGATAAGGCAAGGCAACACATGCTGAGGAGGAATGAGCAGATTGCAACCCGTGCCAACAAGGGACGAAAGTCGATTACTTTTCAACCTGGAGACTGGGTCTGGGTTCATTTTCGAAAGGAGCGATTTCCGAAACGAAGACAATCCAAGCTGAACCCACGTGGTGATGGACCATTTCAAGTACTGGAGAAATCAACGACAATGCATACAAGTTGGATCTTCCAGGTGAGTACCAAGTGAGTTCAACCTTTAATGTTTCTGATCTTTCCCCTTTTGTTGTTTTAGATTCGAGGACGAATCCTTTTGAGGAAGGAGGGGATGATACAACTCCGGATCAACTCCAAGCCAATGAGATAGGACTGCAAGTCGAGATGTACGTCCCGAACCACGAGGAGCATGAAGAGGACTTGCACGTGCCAGCTGAGCTGATAATGAAAACAGAGGTCAAGCAAGTTCAACATGTTGTACAAGCATTGACATCTCATATCTTAGAAGGCCAGGCTATGGAGTTACAGTCGATGTCATGCCGAATGATCAACTTCATACAAGTCGACCCGAAAATGGGCCAATTAGCTGCGGAAGACTGGAATATCATGATGCAACATGTTCCTAGCCAAATACCATACTAGAATGGTGGGAAAACTCACCATTCTGGTTGGAATTGGTGTGTCATTTAATGCCACCTACATTTTGGACGAATTCCCAAGTTGGAGGACAGCTAGAGGGAGTGTGCATAAAGACTTGCATTCATCATCTTCTCTTTCCATGCATTGGAAACTACCATTTGTTGGAAAGGGAGTGTGCATGAACATTTGCATTACTTGCATTCATTATCTTCTCTTTCCATGCCTTGGAAACTACCATTTTCAGTTCTATATAATGTCTTGAGTAGATATCAAAAAGAGTAGCAAACATTATATTTTGAGAGAGTTTTCCTCTTTGTTGTACTTCAGCAACTCTGCAGGGATTATGGGTGAGCACTTGTAATTCTCAGCACTTTTATAATATCGGATCTTGGTTTTGTTATAATCATTGGATCGATATTCTCCATTGTTCTCATAATATTGGTTCTTGATTCTCTATAATCAACGGGTCAATATTCCATCCCTCCGAAACCTCCTTCGGACGATCTCGGAACTGAGTTCCAATCTTATTGTTGTTGGGTCTCGCGGCATTGCTCGTCGAGCTTCGCATCATTTATACTCGAATTCTATCTATGCATATTTTGTTTGTGGCCACCAAGAAATTGATGTCAGCCATCCTGAGTTATTTAGTAATGCAAAGCTCAATGGGTACATTCCTCTGAATAAAGAGGCAAGTTGTCAAACTTCTGCACATGATCTTCTTATTGAAGATTGAATATTCATGCATGTTATTATTGGTATGCTTAACTTGTGACCTAGGTCATAGCCGAGTTCTTTAGTAATTCTGTCTATGCATATTATGTTTGCAGCACCTAGGTTATAGCCGAGTTGATTATTACATCACAGATTTACAGAATTGAGCAAGTGTCGAATCCATGCAAAGACCGAGGAATTACCTTCTCATGTGATGGCTAGTTTTGGTTTCCTGATTTACTCACTCCCAATGGTATGGGCAGTTGTGGGAGGCCGCCAAGGTGATGGATTTCACCTTTTACAAAATATAAGAAGAGATACAGCTATAATTTTAGCTTATCGAATCCCTTTTAATTCTAAGGTCTAATATAGGAGGAATAAATGCAACAATAATTACAAGGGATATATATCACAACAATGAAAATCTTAGAGATATAATCAAAGGATATAAGCTATAACAAAAGGAAACAAGAATATATTAACATCCGCAATCAAATTGATGCAGGTAAGTCTATCAACATCAATTTGCTATTGAGAAACTTTTGTTGTTGCCTTTTCAAAGCTTTCATAAAGATATCAGTTATTTGGCGATCAGTAGTAAGATGAGGAAGAGTGATAACACCTCGAATAAAGGCCTCCCTAATATAATGACAGTCCACCTCTATGTGCTTTATGCGTTTATGATATACTAGATTTACAACTATTTGAATGACACTTGTATTATCACAATAAGTGGAGTTGGATTAGGTAGAGGAAATCAAAGTTCAAAAAACGACCACGTAACTATACAATTTCAGAATAAACTGCAGACATGACTTTATATTTGGCCTCCGTGGAAGATTTAGAGACACAATCCTACTTCGTACACTTCCAAGAAATCAACGCATCTCCAAAGAAAAATGCAACAACTTGTTGTAGACTTTCTAGTATCCGAGCAACCAACATAATCTGTATCACTATACGCAGTCAAATGAAGAGCATATTTTGTAGAAAAAAAACAAGCCATGCGTAGAGTACCCAATTAAGTATCAAATAATGCAACAAACTGCAGTAAGATGAAGATGTCGAGGTGATTGCATAAATTTTTTAACTATATGTACAACATATGAGCCATTGGGCCTTGTAATTGTTAGAAAAGGGATCAAGAAAAGCTCGCCTTCATCTTTTCAGTATTTACATTCACCTCCACTGGCGTATCAACAACAGTATCATCCTTTAAACTAGCTAACTCAATGAGATCTTAAATATATTTATGTTGATTCAAGAACAAACCATGATCTCGAGAGTGAAAAAATACATATGATGCCAAGATCTTTCATTTTAAAATGTACTATGCAACATACTTTGAAGCTTAGTGATCATCCGATTGTCATTACTAGTGATGATAATATCATTGTGTGAAAGAGAAGGTGAGAAGAATGCTGCAAAACTTCTCAATCCAAGCTCTAGGTGCCTGCTTCAACTCATATAAAGAGTGTCTTAGCTTGCAAACTTCATGAGAAGCTGTCATTGACATACCAGGTGGAAGTTTCATGTAAATATCTTCCTTAAGATCTCCCTTCAAGAAGGCATTTTACATCCATCTTATGTAAAAGCCAAGATTTAGAGGATGCAATAACAAGAATGGTTCTCACCATGGTCATCTTAGCAATTGGTTCAAAGGTTTCTTAATAGTCGATGTCATATTCTTGTTTATTTCCAAGAGCAACCTATTTATATCTATCTAAAGACTCATCGGACTTGAGTTTCACAGTTTATACCCACTTACTACCAGTGGACTTAATATTTGGAGGACAAGAAATAATGTCCTAAGTATAGTTTTCCTCGAGTGCTTGAAGTTCTACTTCCATTGCTTGTTGCCAACACTCATGTTCCATAACCTATTTATAATAAGTGGGAATGGAAATAGAAGACAAAGTAATAGACATAGTCACAGGGGTTGTAAAACTATATCTTTCAAGAGGTATGTGAGGTCTAGAGCTTTTTCAAAGAGGAGGTGGATCATTGGAAACAAGATCAAATGTCGCAAGAAGATGTGGTGGAACCTTGGTGAGACTTGTAGGAGGATCAACAGGAGTGCGTCAAGGGCATGGATTAAAACTCTTTCCATTTCGCCTAATACGAGCAAAATATTTTGGTCTGCTCATGAGTTGGCACCGACACCGACGGAGCTGCATGTGCCAGCTAGCGCGCCTTGAGGCCCCATGGATGTGTTGAGTTGGTCTGGGGATGCATCTAAAGGCATTGCATGGGACGAAACAGGGTGGGGGCCAAGGGGAATAGTTTTAATCAACTCCTAATTATAATTGAAATAATTTAAATAGGCTTAATTAAACCTTAATAAAATTATCTCATGATATATATTCGCACACCCGTGAGCTCCTAATAAAATTGTCTCATTATTTTTTTTTCAAAAAATTTTCTAGACTTAATAATATATCATAACCTTAAACCCTAAAGCCAAGACCTTAAATGGCTGAACCCTAAGTTAAAAAAAAAAGTTTAAAAAATTCCTTCACATTGTGCGGTGCATAGCATAAAAACCCTAAGTTTAAAATATCAAAACTATGTCAACACAACGTGATACGGTATCGAAACTGTATTGTTTCGGGACTGAACCTCGACACAGCTCGAGATTTTAAACCATAGTTTATGATAAACCAGATTTAAATCTTGAAAAATATGATAAAATAGATAGAGAAGGAAATTCTAAGATATGTTGATGGACTGATTTAAAAAAAAAAATCCTAGAAACACAAGGATATAGTAGCAAAGAAATCATTTTTGAATTCCAACATATCCTAAAAAAGCACACTTGCAGATTGAACAATAAATTTATTTCTTTCATGTGCAGGAAGATAAACAAAACAAACCCATCCAATGATGTACAAAGTATATTTGGCTCCCAAACAGGAGCAGCGACCTTTGTTCCAATGCAGCAGGGTCAACCCGTAGCACCGAGTAATGTACAAGGCAGCTTCCTTCAATCATCTGCATCACTGGCAGCACCAACTACAACACGCACTGTTCCGCTTGTTGCTCCTGTAAATATGCAGACCAACCAGTTCAACCTTCTTTCAGAGCCTGGCTTGCAGGCCTTAATTAATATGGAATTCAATGCTCCTACTCTACTTTATCTTTTTGAGTTCGAAATGAAATGAAATCGACAGTCTTGCATGTGGTTTTCATCATGCATTAAGCACAACTATTATAACCTCAAACCTTTCTTAAAATATGAATAGCAAGAGGTGCAAATATTCCATGCACTTGTATTTCACACCAGATTGACATGTCAATATTTACACAATGCTCCTGAGTTCCTATACCTTGTTCTGCATTCATACTCGGAAGCTTTCCTTGTTGTGCCTCATTTATATTTGATTTTTTTCTACAGCTAAAACCAATCCTAGTGCGGATATTGGAAGATTTCTTAAACTTAATTTTCTGCCTTACTTGTTGATCTTTGGTTACCTTCAATCGAAAGGAGACATAAGCATTACACAATGTTCTTGTTGTACATGACTCACATCCCCCGGCCCGTTCGATATCCCCATTTTTCACAAGTCCTTTGGATAATAAAGATGCATCCTTCTATGTGAAAAGGAACTTCATTGTAGCACTAAAATATGTGATTCTTGATCTGTTTGGTTTTTGTGTTAAGAGTAGTGTAACTATAACCTGTCTATATGAGAAGTTATTCAAAGATTTTTTTTTCAGAAAAGATTAATTTTTCTATGTCTGATTCAACGATTTTATATTCGATATAACATGCATGCAAATATTAATTAGTGAAGATTTAAAAGTTTATTTTCAGCATGTGTTACCTGTTGGTATGCACTGAAATTAGTCAATTTTGTTATCATTCTGTGCCAAACTTTTCATTGATGTTATCTTCTTCATTGAAGCATGTAATTAATAAGCAGTTAGATTAATTTGACACTTATCCTTGCAATAAATGCCCCTGAATGAGATTAAATATACTAAAACGGAGACCATTCGAGCTCTCTCTAAAATCTTGTGATGACAAGAGATTAGGGTATCTTTACTTGTTAAAGTGTTTATCATTTCAATATGCAATGTTAATATTATAAAATCTTATTGAAACATCCTTAATGATTAAAGCTCTAAGTGAATTTTTTATGATATAATTTATAGTATATCGTTGCAAGGCTCCATATATATACATCAATTTTAATACAAAAGTGCATGTTTGAATTTTCACTACTACTTTTGAACTATAAACCTCAAATCTGTTTAAATACCTATATATATTCAAGGGGCGTATTTTAGTGATAGATTCTATAGGAATTGGAGGATCCTATTTGGTCAAATACCTAGCGACAAACTTCCATATTCCTTTCCGATATTTCTGAACAACTTTCTGTATTTGTATTACAAACCTGAAGATTTGTTTATTGACGATAGTGATTATTATGATGATATTGATGATAGTGACGATATTGAAGATGACCTTGATCTTGATACAAAGCTACTAGATATGACGAATGTGCTAACTATGGATATGTCATCGAGTATATACGGATTTTATATTGATATCACCTTTTGATTCGTATTAGCAAGAGCAATGTCTCCTTGCATAATATGGATTCCAAATATTGATGATCTGTATATGAATTACAGATCCTTCGGTCTAAACTATCTCTCAAGAGATTGTGAAAGATATTCCACTAGAAATATTCTTGTTATTAGTTCGACTCATATTAATGAGCATGAAGAAATTAACGATATTTTTTTTATCTTTTGAATTGTTATGTGGATTGGTCGCTCAAGATCTTTGGTCTTCACCCAGATCTGATGAAAATAATTGAATCGTTTTTATAGATTCCCTGAGAATAATTCTAATCTAGTTCACGGCCTATTAATTAGAACTAGAAGGCACTTTGTTGGATTCCTCATTGATAGAAAAAATTATAGTCAGTTTGATGATAATCGAGTGACATTACTTCTTCGGTCCGAACCAATGAATCAGTTAGATACGATTAAAAACTATATAAAAAAATATGAATCGGAGTTTGAATAAGAGGAAGAGGGCATCGAGCCGCAACAAATAGAAGAGGATTTATTCAATCATAGAAAAGTATTCGATATACTTTTTGTAAACCTGGGATAAGGGTAAAGTTCATTAAGGATCAAATTTATTTACCTTGATCTATATTCTATCATATGAATAAAACATATTTATATAAAAAAAATATTTGCTAAAGAGTCATTTACATTCTGATCCCGTCCGGAAGCTGAGTCGGACGGACCGCCGGGCGAGGTGGATAGAATGTTGACTTGAGTCGCGACGTCCCGGACCGGGGGGGGTATGCTGAGATGGTCTTCGTGTTGACCGAGTCTTCAAAAGTCCTCTGGTCAACGCTACCTTCAGCCAGTGACCGGGTTGGCCAGGCCCCCGGTACCCCGAGTCTCGAGGCGGATCCAACGAATATATGAGTAACCGGCTAATGATATAATAATGAAATAAATAAGGGGTGAGTACGGAAAACGTACCCTGGCCTAGGGGGCGCCCTCGGATGGGACGCGGCTCGAGTTGTCGCGACCCGGAAGAGCAGATGACTCTGATCAGGCTGGAGAGCTGGATCTAACGACGCAGAGCCGAACGCAGTGCGGAACCAGAAGATGAGCTGCAGGTCTGGCTAAAACACCGACACACAGGCCGGAAAACAAGACCGGCACGCAGACCGAGACACTAGGTAGGCACGCAAGCCGGGAAATAAGATCGACACACAGGCCGAGACACTACACTGACATGCAAGCCGGGAAACTAAATCGGCACATAGGCCGGGAAATGGACTTCGGCACGCAGGCCGGGATATAAAATAACACAAAGGCCGAGATACAACCGTGGCACACAAATCGGTACTCCATTGCGGCTCGAATGTCGACACATAATAGCGATACGAAGAGCGAGACATAGTGGCTCGATGGCCTACACATAGCAACGGTCGAATCAGCACCGGAAGCGGCGACAATGACAGTGGAGAGGTCGGAGTCGGCTGTATCGACGTCGAAAGGTGGTTGAATGAGCATCGGAGGAGATGGATAGTGGTGAGGGGAAGAGGGCAGCTGTGGTGTGACAAGAGGGAGAAGAGGGTGGCTGCTAGTGCCGGCTGATGGGCTCAGGTGGTTAGGAGGGCGGTGCCAAGTTCGTCTAATGGTGGCACCGTAAGGAAGCACAAAGCTTCTCCTCTTCCCAGTTGCGGCGGATGCGGCGAGAGGAGCAGGAGAGGAACTGAGGTGGCGGCCGGCGTCGGAGTGAGCGCCGGCAAGGAGCGCGAGAGGGAGAGGAAGGAGGATGCTTAGTTCCTATGGGCGGTGCCGTGCACACACGAGCCAACCTCCCTCTCAGCTTGACGTGGTCTGTTGGCGAGAGAAGAAATAGAGAGAGGGAGAGGAGGCATCATCCGGAAGGAGAAGAAGAGAAGAGGACAGCCGGAGGCTGGCGTCGCACCGGCGAGTAGCGTCCGAGGAAGAAGATGATGCCTTCTCCGCCCTTTTTTCTTGGCGGCGGACAGAAAGCACGGAGAAGAGAGGAAGAAGAAGGCTAGGGCTGGTGTCGCGAGGAGAAGAGGGAGAAAGAGATAGAGGAAAAGGTGGTGGCCGGAAACCAGTGCCGGGGAGGCGCGCATGAGAAGGAGGTAGAGGGAGAAGTTGGCGGCGGAAAAAATCCATCCGCGAAGCCACCCCCCCCCCCCCCCCCTCAAAATCGCTTTCTCCCTTTTCCTTAATACCCTAGCAGTAAAAGGACCCCTTTGCCCCTCTCCTTCCTTCAATCTCCTCTTCTACCCCTCAGCCCAAACCGTATCACAAGCCTCCCCCTCAAGTCTAGTCGAAGGAGGCGCAAGTCCGACTGACTAGACCCATCCAACAAAGAATCGCCACTGAATGCAGAGTCATATCGCGGGTCTGTCATATGACGTCGAATGAGTAGCTGTGGCGATGCTGAGTTGATCAGGGGATGGGGAAAGCCGAGTAGGCAACCGAGCGAGTGCCGACTGAGCGAGTATCGACTGAGCGGGTGCCGACCGAGCGAGTGCCGACCGAGCGAGTGTCGACTGAGCGAGTGCCGACCGAGCGAGTGTCGACCGAGCGAGTGTCGACCGAGCGAGTGTCGACCGAGCGAGCTAAGAATGGGCGAGCGAGGGCGAGCGAAGTCAAGTGCATAACCGATGAAGCCCTTAAGTGATAGGTCGATCAACGTAAACCGAGTAGCCGAGCGATACCAGTGAGTAGTCGAGCCAACGGCCAAACAACAGCGATGAGCTAGACGTGAACGAAAAGTGCCGAGCAGAGTGATGAGTGAATCACGTGGGATGGGTGTCGGGCAGAATGGCGAGTGAGCGGTGAGTGTTGACCGAGCTACAGCAGTAAGCGAAGCGTTAAGGATGAGTCCTGAGCAGAGCGGCGAAGCGTGCATGATGAGTGCCGAGCAGGGCGGCGAAGTGTGCATGATGAGTGCCAAGCAGGGCGACGAAGTGTGTACAATGAGTGTCGAGCAGAGCGATGAGTGAAGCGATGAATGCCGACTGAGCAACAGCGATGAGCGGAACGTGGGAGCCGAGTGTCGTGCAGAGCAGCGAGCAGAGTGAGTATAATGGGTGCCGGGCAGAGCGGCAAGTGAGCAGAGCGAGTGCGGTGAGTGTTAGGCAGAGCTACCAGCAGAGTGATGTGTGCCGACCGAAAGGTCGTTGGGTGTGAGAGCAGAACTCACTTATAACTCTCACTGGGGCGAGAGTCTGGAGGCGTGAGAGCATAGTTCACTTATAACTCGCACCGGGGCAAGAGTCAGGGACCCCGACCGGGAGGTGCCCTGGAGGCCTGACCAATACTCGATCTGGAGACTTGGCCCAGAAACAATCTGAGGGCCTGACAAAGAAGCAGTTTGGAGGCCTAACCAGGAATTGATCTGAAGGTCTGACCAGGACTTGGTCTAGAAGCCCGACCGGGAATTTGTCTGATAGCCCGATCGGGAATTTGTCTGAAAGCCTGACCGGGAATTTGTCTGAAAGCCCGACCGGGAATTTGTCTGGAAGACTGACTGGGAATTGGTCTGACCACCTGATCGAGAGATCGTTAATGATACTCTGATCCGAGACCGGTGGTAATACTCTGGTCCGAGACTGGTGGTAATAGCTCAACCCCGAACGGGTGAGGATAAGCCTTGAAGCCCATAGAAACGAAACCTGTAGCAATATAAGGGGATAGAACCTTTATCATACCTGATCACAAAGTGATGTCAACCGACTGAGGATCCGTCTCGGTCCCTCAACTCCCAAATACCCGGGGAGCAAGGGGAGAAGAGAATAATCTGAGCCATGACCGTCAGAAGTCTGGGACTACCGACCTAACAGGTCGTTGGGCATGAGAACAGAGCTCACTTTTAATTCTCGCATGAGAGCTGACCTGAAAGGTCGTTGGGCGTGAGAGCAGAGCTCACTTTTAATTCTCGCATGGGAGCCGACCTGAAAGGTCATTGGGCGTGAGAGCAGAGCTCACTTATAACTCGCAGTGAGGCGAGAGTCTGGGACTACCGACCTGAAAGGTCGTTGGGCGTGAGAACAGAGCTCACTTTTAATTCTCGCATGGGAGCCGACCTGAAAAGTCGTTGGACGTGAGAGCAGAGCTCACTTATAACTCGCACTGAGGCGAGAGTCTGGGGCTACCGACCTGAAAGGTCGTTGGGCGTGAGAACAGAGCTCACTTATAACTCACACTGAGGCGAGAGTCTAGGACAACCGACCTGAAAGGTCGTTGGGCGTGGGCACAGGGCTCACTTTTGATTCTCGCATGGGAGCCGACGTGAGAACAGAGCTCACTTATAACTCGCACTGAGGCGAGAGTCTGGGGCTACCGACCTGAAAGGTCGTTGGGCGTGAGAACAGAGCTCACTTTTAATTCTCGCATGGGAACCGACCTGAAAGGTCGTTGGGCGTGAGAACAGAACTCACTTATAACTCTCACTGAGGCGAGAGTCTAGGACTACCGACTTGAAAGGTCGTTGGGCGTGAGAACAGAGCTCACTTTTGATTCTCGCATGGGAGCCGACCTGAAAGGTCGTTGGGCGTGAGAACAGAGCTCACTTATAACTCGCACTGAGGCGAGAGTCTGGGGCTACCGACCTGAAAGGTCGTTGGGCGTGAGAACAGAGCTCACTTTTAATTCTCGCATGGGAGCCGACCTGAAAGGTCGTTGGGCGTGAAAACAGAGCTCACTTATAACTCGCACTGAGGCGAGAGTTTGCCGGAAAAGGTCGTTGGGCGTGAGGGCGGGGCTCACTTTTGATTCTCGATGGGAGCCGACCGAAGGTCGTTGGGCGTGAGAACAGAGCTCACTTATAACTCGACCGAGGCGAGAGTCAACCGACCGAAAGGTCGTTGGGCGTGGGCATAGGGCTCACTTTTGATTCTCGCATGGGACCTGAAAGGTCGCTGGGCGTGAGAACAGAGCTCACTTATAACTCGCCCGAGGTGAGAGGCCGACCTAAAAGGTCGTTGGGCGTGAGCACAGGGCTCACTTTTGATTCTCGCATGGGAGCCGACAGAAGGTCGTTGGGCGTGAGAACAGACCTCACTTATAACTTGCACCGAGGCGTGGATCACCGACGGAAGGTCGTTGGACGTGAGAACAGAGCTCACTTTTAATTCGCGCATGGGAGGTCGTTGGGCATGAGCAGAGCTCACTTATAACTTGCCGAGGCGAGATACTCCGGTTAAAGACCGGTGGCGATGGCGCTGGTCCGAGACCGATGATACTCGGTCCGGACCGTGGCGATGGCGATCCGAGACCAAGACGATACTCCGTCCGGACCGGTGGCGATAACTCGATCCCAAACGGGAGATAAGAAATTCAATAAGTGCGAGACCCGGTGACAATCGCTCACCCGAGCGGGAAATATGAATCTAATGGGTCCGAGACCAGTGAAAACCACTCAACCCCGAATGGGGAAGGATAAGCTTTGAAGCTAGTAAAAGCGAAGCATGTAGCAGCATGAGGAAATAAAGCTTATGTCATACCTGACAGCGGTGTGGTGCCAACCGACTGCGGATCTGTCTCGATCCCTCAACTCCCGAATACCCGTGGAGCGAGGGGAGAAGATGATAATATGAGCCCCGACCGTCAAAGAGAATGAAACCCATGGTAATATAGGGGAGCAGATTTCATAAAAGTATAAGTAAGCAGAGCACCGTGGTTGAAGGAAACAGAGCGGTGAAGGGTGCAGAGCCCGTAGAAGTAAGAGGATGCAGACTCTCATGGTGAAGGATGCAGAGCCTATAACACACCTGATCGGGGAGCTGAATCCCTGGTCCCTGATTGGAGAGTAAGGTCCCTAGCTCTTTTATCGAAGAGCGAGACCCTTAGATTCTGATCGGGAAGTGGTACTGCAAGTCAATGATCGGGGAGCTGTGCCCTAGTGTATGAGTGGGGAGCTGTGCCCCTAGAGTATGAGCAGGGAGCTGTGTCCCAAGTGTATGAACGGGGAGCTGGGCCCCTAGTGTCCGATCAGAAATCGAAGGCTCTAGTCTATGATCAAGGAACTAGGTTCTTACTCTTTTATCAGGGAAATATAGCAGTTCCTATAATCGTAAAAAGAGAACAGAGCTTGTAATCGTACCTGATCATGGAGCCTTGCCAACCGGCTAAGGGTTTGTCTCAGTCCCTTAACTCCCGAATACCCGTGGAGTTAGGGAAAAAACATAATGGAAAAACTAACCTGTCGGCCAGCTGAAGCTCCGCTCAATTCCTCGACTCCGGAATACCCGTGCAGTGAGGGCCGAAGATGATATATCTGTCAGGATCCTCCAGGGCTGTGATAATAGAAGAGAACCTCCCGACGTCGTCCATCTTCACGTTCTAGAACAGGTGGAGAAGATTCCCATAGACGGCGCCAAATTTGATCCTGTCCGGAAGCTGAGTCGGACGGACCGTCGGGTGAGGTGGATGGAATGTTGACTGGAGTCGCGACGTCCCGGAGGGGGGGGGGGTATGCTGAGATGGCCTTCGTGTTGACCGAGTCTTCAAAAGTCCTCTGGTCAACGCTACCTTCAGCCAGTGACCGGGTTGGCCCGGCACCCCGAGTCTCGAGGCGGATCCAACGAATATATGAGTAACCGGCTAATGATATAATAATGAAATAAATAAGGGGTGAGTACGGAAAACGTACCCTGGCCCAGGGGGGCGCCCTCGGATGGGGCGCGGCTCGAGTTGTCGCGACCCGGAAGAGCAGATGACTCTGATCAGGCTGGAGAGCTGGATCTAACGACGCAGAGCCGAACGCGGTGCGGAACCAGAAGATGAGCTGCAGGTCTTGCTAAAACACCGACACGCAGGCCGGAAAACAAGACCGGCACGCAGACCGGGACACTAGGTCGGCACGCAGGCCGGGAAATAAGATCGGCACACAGGCCGGGACACTACACCGACACGCAAGCCGGGAAACTAAATCGGCACATAGGCCGGGAAATGGACTTCGGCACGCAGGCCGGGATATAAAATAACACAAAGGCCGAGATACAACCGTGGCACACAGATCGGAACTCCATTGCGGCTCGAATGTCGACACATAATAGCGATACGAAGAGTGAGACATAGTGGCTCGATGGCCTACACATAGCAACGGTCGAATCGGCACCGGAAGCGGCGACAATGACAGTGGAGAGGCCGGAGTCGGCTGTATCGACGTCGAAAGGTGGATGGATGAGCATCGGAGGAGATGGATAGTGGTGAGGGGAAGAGGGCAGTTGTGGTGTGACAAGAGGGAGAAGAGGGCGGCTGCTAGTGTCGGCTGATGGGCTCAGGTGGGTAGGAGGGCGGTGCCGAGTTCGTATGATGGTGACACCGTAAGGAAGCACTAAGCTTCTCCTCTTCCCGGTTGCGGCGGATGCGGCGAGAGGAGCAGGAGAGGAACTGAGGTGGCGGTCGGCGTCGGAGTGAGCGTCGGCAAGGAGCGCGAGAGGGAGAGGAAGGAGGATGCTTAGTTCCTATGGGCGGTGCCGTGCACACACGAGCCAACCTCCCTCTCAGCTTGACGTGGTCTGTTCGCGAGAGAAGAAATAGAGAGAGGGAGAGGAGGCATCATCCGGAAGGAGAAGAAGAGAAGAGGACAGCCGGAGGCTGGCGTCGCGCCGGCGAGTAGCGTCCGAGGAAGAAGATGATGCCTTCTCCTCCTTTTTTTCTTGGCGGCGGACAGAAAGCACTGAGAAGAGAGGAAGAAGAAGGCTAGGGCTGGTGTCGCGAGGAGAAGTGGGAGAAAGAGATAGAGGAAAAGGTGGTGGCCGGAAACCAGCGCCGGGGAGGCGCGCATGAGAAGGAGGTAGAAGGAGAAGTTGGCGGCGGAAAAAATCCATCCACGAAGCCCCCCCCTCAAAATCGCTTTCTCCCTTTTCCTTAATACCCTAGCAGTAAAAGGACCCTTTTGCCCCTCTCCTTCCTTTAATCTCCTCTTCTGCCCCTCAGCCCAAACCGTTTCACATTCCAAAAGATTGCCGGAGAAAGATACATATTTAGATAATATAACAAAAAAAACTAAAATTTGTTCGTTCTAATACCTAATTTATAAGCGAACTTTTGACTAAAATTATTTAACAGAAAATATTTATTTTATAAAATTTATATTCATATATTATAGTTACATATGCAACATAGGTACACAGTCGTTATATATACTAGTGTGATCGTGTGTAATATAATAATATATAAATTATTTGGGTATTTGAAAATCCGAATTATGTGGATTTTCTAATGTCACATGTAAAAAATTATTTTATTTTAATATTATACTTGTCTTAGTAAAAAAAAAACTAAGAAAAGTATATTTTTTTAACATCGTCGGGCTAAAATATTTATAGAAGTTTCTTTGATTATAGTATTGTCAATTCTAAAATGTGGGACTAAAGAGAACTATATTTTTTTTATATAAAACAACCAGAGAAAATTAATAAATTGTTTCGCTTGTGGAATTACTAATAAACCTTGAAATTATTTTTAGTGTAAATAGAAAAAAGGATATTAACGTAAATATATTTTAGGCTTCACCAAAGTTAATTAGTAAAGGGGGAGATTTTTAATAAAATAATAAGATAATTGAATACACGTACAAAAGTTTCAAACGTGTAACAAAATTATAAAGTTAATATAATAATAAATTAACTTAATAATGTACTATATTTGTTATAAAATTTAATATGAACATATATTTATTTACTAGATATCTTTATCCGAGCAGTTAGGAGTATAGTTGTCACACCATATTAAAAGTAAACATATTCAACTTAATATTATACTAAAATATTTTTTTATTAATTTAATAAAATTATTTAAATTTAATCAAAATTACCCTAATTTAATTAAAAATCAATTGTACATATAAATATTGGAGTAATTTTAATTAAATTTAAATAATATCGATTAATTTTTTAAAAAATAATATTTTTAATATAATAATATTTTATATGTATTAATTTTTGTAAAATTGAGGCGATTTTGCTATATAACTACCCCAATAGCGATATTTATTGATAATAAAAACAAAGAACCACTTATTTTTATAAGGAAAAAATATAATTAAATTAAATGGATGTCTCCTCTTTCGTGTAGAAAGCGAACTACGTTTAATAATTATTTCTAATTTTTAAAATAATTAAATTTTTTTTTTAATTTAAAATTTACGCTACGCCGTCATTTAAATTGGCCAATGGCCAACCCGTACCAGCTCGACTCCTCCCTCGTCGTCCTCCTCCGACCAGCTAATCGCCGCATTCCCATTCGAGCAAGCAAGAGAAGGGCACGAAGCCACGCCTTCTCTTCCCTTTCGTCCCCGCAACGCCAAAGAATTTGACTCCTTCGAGGCTGGAGCCGTCCGTCAACGTCCAGCGATGGGGAGCAGATGTAGAGGAGGAGAAGGGCGGGAAGGTGGAGGGATGGCTCTACCTAGCTTCTTCCGTTCCACTGGGATGTTATGTGTTATATAAGAGCATCCGCACTCATCCAAGTATTTTATCCTAACTGTTGGATAGGATAAGCTAAAAAATTAATCTTTGCATGTCAACTGACCTAGTGATTTCCTAAATTTTCAAGTTTAATTTATGTTGACCGAATGAACTTGAATTAAGGTTTTAGGGTATAATTTAGATAAATAAACTCTTAAATTTAAATACCTAAACTCATCAAATATAATTATCATATAATTTAGATGAGATTTGTTATTATGTGTTTAAATTAAATTAAATTATTATTATTATTATTATTATTATTATTATTATGTTGTGTTTTAATTTTTTATTTAATTATTTTATTAAATAATAAAAGAATAATATTGTATAGAAAAAAATTAGATCGAGTTATTCAAATCCGGGTTCTAGTTTATAGTTTTTAGGTTGGTTTGAAATTTAAGATCAGATGCGGATTAGAAATTTTTATAATACCTTTTTTTTTTTTTGGCCCCCCCCCCCCCCCCTCTTTTAATTTTTTAGGGTAAGAGGTGTATGGAGTATAGGAATAGAGAGTGAAAGAGAGGCAACGATACGACCACACCTCCTTTTAACATAAACATATACCTTTCTCAGTTGAATAGATTTACTTAAAATAATTTATCTAGTTTGCAACAAACGACTAGTGGTTAAAACACGTCAAATAATCCGTCCATGAATAAGGCTTTGGAACCGAGTTATTTGGTACCTAAAAGAAAAATCTGGCCAACAAAATATCAATCATGATAAAATACACTAACCTATTTGGTACCCTAATTTTCTTCTCACTATGAATACTGTTTTGGAATCGTATTATGTTCAAGTGGGGCAAGTCCCACAACTAGATCCAACCATAATTCAGAATTAAACCGTTCAATGATTTTAATAGATCAACTTTTAATCTTAACCGTGTAAGACGATTATGGTTCACGATTCGATTTATGATTCATCACAATTCAAGATTGTTATTTATATTTTATTTTTAAAAATATTTAAAATTTTAATTTAAATTTTTAGTAAAATTTTGAATAGATAAAAATAGAACAATTAAATAAGACATAAGGAATGTGTTGAATTAAAGTTAGGATTGAGTTTAAATTAAATACATTAAATAGTTTCAAAAGTAAGGATCATATGAATTTAAATTAGGATCATTTTGAATTTAAATGAATTAAGATAATAGTATCCACACAGAGCTCCCATTATGACATGGCTCCATCGAGGGAGCTCCTTCGTTAATTATGAGGAAGTGGCTCTGTGTTCATGGAGCCACTTCTTCGTTGTTTTTTTTAATTTTATTAAATGTTTTTAATTTTAAAAATAAAAATGTTAAAAATATTAAAATTCTGACTTGGCACCGATATGATAACGAAGGACCATGGAAAAGTTCTAAATACTCTAATAATCCAGTTTTAAAATTTATTCATTCAAAATAAAATATAAATTTTTGTAAATAAATTTTTCTTTTTTCTTATCTCTTTTCCCTCCCACGCTCTTCTCTCTTTCTTCTTCCCCCATCTCTTCTTCTCCTTTTTTTCTCAACGGCAGCCTCTCTTCTTCTCCCATTTCCCTTTTGTTTTTGAAGCCAACCACGGCCACCTTTTCCTTTCCTTGTTGTCCTTGCATCTCAGCAACAGTCGCTGGAGCGCCGCCGGAGAAAGCCGAGGCCACCAACGAACACTTCTCCTTCCTTGCTTTCACGATTTTTCCAACATTCAAAATATATAACAGGTCAACGGGTAACGGCTAGCCGACCTATTGATCCAATTACGGGTATAACCCGGTTTGGATCCTGCCGGTAATCGGCTCTACCCACAAGTAGGCAACAAGTTTCATTATCAGAAACTGAATGAAGAAACTTATTGTATGTAATATTATAAAATATGTAATAATTTCCTAGAGTGATATGATCTGTATATGTGTCAGATATTTAGTCTAACTTACTGCAAATAAAACTAGCACTATGGTTTTCTTTTGTTTCTCTACTGCATTTTGTTAATAAAGGGGGAAAATGCTTCTTAACGCGAGTCCAAGCTCTTTCATTAAGTTTGTCATCATCGATTAAAATCTAAATGACTAGAATTGTCAAAAAAAAAAAAGAAAAAAAAAATTGTCATCCATCAAATTTCATTTGATATTGTGTTATGACTAGATAGATATTCAGTATCTTCTAATTAATGTTCTGATTCAAAGTTAATGGTATTGCCGAACTGCAAAAACACCTTAGTCTTGCTGTCAGAGATAAAGCTATGTGAAACAAACTGCAATTGAATTTGAAGGTTAACAATTTTATTGAGTGGTTCATTTTAAGGATAAAATGGAAACTTTCTATGAAGGCGCTTACCAATCATGTGAGTTTGGGAAGACGTGATTTTTTATGCTTGAATTTCTTTTAAACAGAAACAGTCTCATTTTACTCCGTACTCAGGTTTAATATAATTTTAAGTTCATTTCTTGCCCCCTAAAAATGCCATGTATTTTGTTCATTTAACTATTTAGGATGAAGAAAAAAGTGGCCAATAAGCTAATTTACTTTTGTTGAATATTGCTTGATGCTTTGAAGAAAGACTAGTTGACTTTGAAACAAATTGGGTTAAGGAGATTCCTAGACTTAAGTATGATCCTGTGACCACTTTCAGTAAAGTACATGCGTTTAAAGTTGCATCTATGTGTAACCAAAGCATGTTTATGACGGATTAATGGAAGGAAAAGATTTGGAACAAATTGAAAGAGATACAAAATTGTTTGAGCCTAGGAGGTAAATTAGAAGCTCAACTATTGCACCTTAGATGAACTAAAAAAAGAGTAAGTCAAAGGACCAAGGCAGACATGAATACAAAGGTTCTTAGTAAAAGGGTCAACTTACCCTTGCTATTGAAGGCCAAATCCAACTTCTTCTGCAGCTTCTCAAACATCACCTGACCCCCACACATAAAATTTGGCAAGCACCACATCCAATATCGTCACCAATATCTTCCACCTCATTGTCGCTTGTGGCTGAAAATTTCTTGTCGCCCTCAACTCCCTCTTAAAAGCTTGACCCTCTACAACTCAATGATCTAAGAATCAAGCTTTCTCTTCTCCAATTTGAGGGTTTCTCCCATGATTTGCAGTTTGTTGATTGGACAACATTGGCAAGGGTAGAGGCCTTATCCATCTTTGCAGTATGTTTGAGAACGATTAATGGAAGGAAAAGCAAACAATTGAAATTAATTGAACGAAATGCAAAACAATTCGAGCTAAATTAGAACCTCAAATGAAGTTAAATACAGAGAAAGGCAACTTAAGCCTAAGGGTCGTATAAGGTAGACCCAAATAGAAAGGTCCTGAGTTCTTACCAAGATGAAGAAGAGAAATGTAAAATAAACTTCTCCTTCAGGGTGAAGTGGGCAGAATAGACAATGCTTACTCAAAAAAAAAATGCCAGAGGTAAATAAAACATTGGAAGTAAAATAAAAGATATTGAAGTTAAGCTATTTAAGCTCAAGATCACTTTTTCGCTTTGCCCTTTTCAATGTCCCTGATTTTCAAAAATTTCTCTTAGGGTGGGAGCAATGTCTTTGCTATCATTGAACTAAATAATACCACCAACCTTCTCATCTTCTGTCATCTTTGCTATCCTTTATGTTAATTTGCCCTAGATCACACCACAAATTCCAATTTCATTAGTCGTTGTCGGACTATCTATAGTGTACTAATGCTTGAAGCTTTAATTTTTTTTAGTTTCATTTCTTAAAGTTTTTGTGATTTGTAATTAAGCCTCTTTATGCATAATCATAATACATGGTTCAGGGTCCCCTCGGGATGGACTAGTGGCTAGTGCATGGGGTGTTGCTACAATGAGGTTTAGGGGTCAAATCCCGACTAGTAGCCGGGTTCCTGCCCTCCCCTATGCACTAGTCATTGTCCGGACTAGTAGCCCCTGTGATTTACCACCCCTGTGTTGGCCTAGGGACGGGTTGGCGGAGGCGCTGAGGGCGAGCGAATCGCCTTTTGCTACAATAATACATGGTTCATGGCCCACGGGCTGACTCCAATGCTTCAGTGGTGTTGTCACAAATAAGTTTGGGTCTATTTCTAGCGGGTGCGACAGCCTCGTGAGTTACCTTACTTCCTACAAGCGTTATTGTTACTAGTTGAAGTCCCTATGATTTACATACTTGTATCTAGCCAGCGGTCGATACTGGGCCGTCTAAGGTGAGCTTTGTCACCTTTTGCCACAGATAATACATAGTTGTGTTTACTAATATGTCTAGGTACTGATGCGGGCTTTATCAGATCCTCCACTTCGAGAATACCATGTGTGGTGGTCTCTTTCGGATTCTAAGTACGGTGGAAGTACTACTTTGCTTTGCAAAAAACAACTTGAGCTTAAGAAGCACTACAAGAAAAACCCTCATAGACATCGGTGGAACAACAACGATTTTAAGCTAAAACCGATATCTTTGAGTATTTTACACCGGTTTTTCTAAAAATCGGTGTCTATGAGCGCAGGTTTTCGCTCATAGACATCGATTTTTTAGGTGATGTCTATGAGCGCCTTTTTTCGTTAATAGACACCTATTTAAATAGCGGTTTTTAAAACCCAGTGTCTATGAACCAAAATAAAATAATATAATTTTTCCACCAATACTTAGCCAAAATTTACAACACTTCACTCTTCCCTTCAAACCTAAACCTATATCGCGCCGTCCACCGTATACCGTCGCGACGCCACCACTACTTTCCTCCTCGCCGCTGGCCGTCCGACCATCTCTCTCTGCCTCATCTCCCTCTTCCCCTTCCTAGATCGACGCCCCTTCTCTCAGCCTTATTCTGTTGTGTTTGATTATAAACGATCCTAATTCCAGCCCACCGCTTGTCGCGGATTTTGGTTGTCTCACCCTCAGCTCTTGTTATTTCGGCGTCGAGAACTCGTTCATCGAGGTAAATCTTCCTTCTCCATGCTCCTATCGTTGTTCGTCATGATGTTTTCAGTAGATTGTTTCATTTGCCCTACTGATCTCGGTTTAGGGTTTCGATCGGAACTTGTAAGGCAGGCTTCGTGTCGTCATTTGGCCTACTGATCTCGATTTTGGCTAACTCTTATTTGGTTTATTTGTTTTGATGTGTAGTGTTGGAAAGACGTCGCTGATGAACCAGTATCCTTCATCATCATCTTTGTTTGTCGTCTCTGTAAATCTGAGGTTTCCTTTACATTTGATAATTACTTATCTGGACTATTTTTTTTCTTTTATTTGTCTTTTTTTCCGTAAACATGAAATGCCAATTACCTAGAATTGCACTCCCCTTGTTATTTCACTACAAACCAGAGATAAGCGAGTTTCTGATCTCGGATTTATGGTGCTTATGGGTCGTTATGGAACAATTTCTTCATGGTCTAATTGTTGTGTAGCCTTCTATCTGCATTTAGTGTTCTCTTAAACCTCACCATTAGATATGTGCACAAAAAGTTCACGCAGCAGTATAAGGTCACCATTGGCGCTGATTTTATAACCAAGGAAATTCTAGTTGATGACAGACATGTTGGACCCCGTGGTAGTTTTGATGTGATCAACCAAGTTGGTTAGGTCCTGCTATGTTTGATCCCTATGTCTGAGTGTGTAGGAGCTTAGGAGCACAGGAAGTCGAACGGAAGACGCAGCTAGCGAGAAGGACGGCACGGGAAGGGAGCTGACGGGCTCGGTGCGTCCGAAGGACAAGAGAGCTGCAGAAGAGTACTCCGGTGGGCGTGAAGAGCGTGCGCGGCGTTCGAGGGACGTGAAGCCGGGACGGAAGGCTGCTCGAGGAGAAGGCCGGGAATTTGGTTCGGGTGAGCCCTATTCTGGTTGGCCGCAATCACCCAAAAGAACGGAGCATCGGAAGTTGAAGAAACCAAGCTGAAAAATGGAGCTGCCAGCTTGGAGGCGCCTCCATCATGAAGGCGCCTTCAACCCTGTTGAAGGCGCCTCCATCATGAAGGCGCCTTCAACCCTGTTGAAGGCGCCTTCAACAGGTCAGATTTTACCGTTTGCGTTGCGGATAAAGTTTTATCCGCTGATCGAGCTGGAGACGCCTTGGACCCTCGGGATAGACTTTCCAGGAGCTATATAAAGTCCCCTGGAGCTAGGAATGAAATAACAACTCAAGCAATCAATCTGTACTCAATTCCTAGCAACTAAGTGAGTGTTCTAAGTGTAAAAAGGCTTCTCCGCCTACAGTAAAGGAGATTCTGATAATAGAGCTTTTCATC
Organism: Zingiber officinale; assembly: GCF_018446385.1. NCBI lineage: Eukaryota > Viridiplantae > Streptophyta > Magnoliopsida > Zingiberales > Zingiberaceae > Zingiber > Zingiber officinale. The sequence continues at coordinate 31,440,829 of NC_056002.1, forward strand.
CCCCTGGATTAACAACCTCCTTGGTTGTAACTAGGTTAAATTCTGTTTCTGTTTCTTTTTCTGTCTCCTTAATTTAGTTGTTATTTTATTGTTGATTTAAATTCTGAGTTGAAATCCGAGGAGGATATAGTTTGTTTTTATTTTCAGCAATGCACCCCCCTCTTGCCGGTCTCCGCTGCACCAACAAGTGGTATCAGAGCCTGATCGCCTCAGAAGGACTAACCGCCAACTGAAGCACTACGATCAAGACGATGGCCGGAGCTAACATCCATCCCCCGAAGTTCGACGGAGACTTCGCCACTTGGAAGCGCAAAATGGAGGTATTTTTTAAAACAGATTTTGATATTCTTATTACAATGAAATATGGTTTTGCAGCGCCGAAAGACAAAGAAGAAAACACATGGAGCAAGAAGGAGCAAGCCGATTTCGTCGCAGAGTTCCACCTGCTCAGTGTGCTGCCGCCGCAGGAGGTAAATCGGATCGGAAGCTACGACTCAGCGAAAGATCTCTGGGAGAAATTCTTGGAGCTTCACGAAGGTACTTCCGAAGCGAAGCTAGCGAAGCGCGACATCCTCCGGAACCAGTTAACGAACCTCCGGATGAACCAAGGCGAGAAGGTAGCGCAACTCCAAGCTAGAATCAAGGAGCTGATAACGCAACTAACGAACCTTGGAGAAGAGGTAACCAACCGATATTCCATCCGATATGCGCTCAATGCATTCTCGAGAACTCCAGAGTGGGCCTCCTTAGTAGATGCGTATTACATCTCTAAGGACCTCGAGGTAAGTACTTTAGAACAATTATTTTCGACTTTTGAACTTCACAAATCTCGAGTTTCAGAACCCAACGGAGCAGAGAAGACAAGTCAGAACATTGCCTTAAAGGCAAAAATGAACAGTTCTGACTCCGAAGCCTCAGTCGATGAATTCGAAGCGGCACTACTGGTAAGACGCTTCAATAAGTTTTTTAGTATTAATAAATTTAAATCTCAGAGGCATCATAGAAAGAAGAGGACGGTTCGTTGCTACAACTGCAACGAAGAGGGGCACATCAAAGATGACTGCCCAAAGTTGAAGAGAAAGGAGAAAGAAAAGGAAAAGCCAAAATACAAGAAACCAGAACCCTCTAAGTACAAGAATCTGAAGGCTACTTGGTCAGATTCGTCAACCTCTGAGTCGGACATCGAAGAATTCTCAGGGTTAGCGCTATTGGCGAACCATCAACCGGAAGAAGACTCAAGCTCAGAGATGAGTATCGATGAAGGGGGAGGAACATCAGAAGAAGAAAGCAGCAGTGAAGGGGGAGCGTCACCAGACCAGGTAAGTAAGGTACGCAATCTAACCCCAACTCAATCTTTTAAATTTATCAAGTCTCTTTCTAAAGAGTTAGATCAATTAGAAAAAGAGAATGCTGAACTAAAGTTGAACCTAACAAGAGCATGCTCGTTAGAAATGTATGATCATCTAAAATCAGAAAATGAAAATTTGAAATTGAAAAACTAAAATCTGATGCATGCTTAAATCAATTTCCAAATTCAAAATTAAGAATTTATGGTAAATTAAATTGGTATATAAGAAAGCATCAAGGTCAACTTAAAAGAATACCCAAAAATTATGTACCCCCTAAGTATCTGAATAACCCTGTAGGTAGGAACCTCTATTGGGTTCCTAAATCTGTGCTTAATTAATTTTTCAAAAATTAAAAGCTTACAGTGAGAAAATTAAATATTAAAATTCTTTATGGAAGCTTTGTCTAAGGAAGTGGTTATTGCTCCAATAACCAAGAAGGCCTAGTGCCTCGCCACGACCTGAAAGCTAAAATATTGAAAGAAAATGTTTAGTTAACTTTCTAAAAAAGCATTAAACAAGAATTAAATAATGCTTTGAAAGTTAATCAAATATTTGTTAAAATAAACAAAAATTCCTTAGAATTTTTTTAAAAAAAAAAATTCTAAATTTTTTTTAGAAATTTTCTTCTGGGAAATTCTAAAAATTCATTCACTTGACTTAGAAACTTGTTTTGGGAACATTTGAACATTTACTTAGGATTTTTTTTTGAAATTTTTTTTGGAAAATTCATTTTAACTTAGCAATTTTTTCAAAATTTTATTTTTAAACTTAGAAAATTTTCAAAAAACTTCAATCTTACTTGAAAATTCTTAAGACCCCATTTTTGTTGTGATCAAAAGGGGAGAGAGAAGTACAAGTTTAGGAGGAGTTAGAGAAAAAGTGTTGCAAGTTTAAGAGGAGTTAGAGAAAAAGTGTTGTAATTTTACTAATTGCAAAAATTATACTTAACTTGTTAATTTAGTAATTTTTTCTTTAAAATTACTGTTAATGTCTATTTTTAACCCTAACTTGAACTTGGGTTGATGCACATCATAAAGGGGGAGATTGTTGGACCCCGTGGTAGTTTTGATGTGATCAACCAAGTTGGTTAGGTCCTGCTGTGTTTGATCCCTGTGTCTGAGTGTGTAGGAGCTTAGGAGCACAGGAAGTCGAGCGGAAGACGCAGCTAACGAGAAGGACGGCACGGGAAGGGAGCCGACGGGCTCGTTGCGTCCGAAGGACGAGAGAGCTGCGGAAGAGTACTCCGGTGGGCGTGAAGAGCGTGCGCGACGTTCGAGGGACGTGAAGCCGGGACGGAAGGCTGCTCGAGGAGAAGGCCGGGAATTGGGTTCGGGTGAGCCCTATTCCGGTTGGCCGCAATCACCCAAAAAAACGGAGCATCGGAAGCTGAAGAAACCAAGCTGAAAAATGGAGCTGCCAGCTTGGTGGCGCCTCCAGCAGGCTTGGAGGCGCCTCCATCATGAAGGCGCCTTCAACCCTGTTGAAGGCTCCTTCAACAGGTCAGATTTGACCGTTTGCTTTGCGGATAAAGTTTTATCCGCTGACCGAGCTGGAGGCTCCTTGAACCTTGTTGGAGGCGCCTTGGACCCTCGGGATATACTTTCCAGGAGCTATATAAAGCCCCCTGAAGCTAGGAATGAAATAACAACTCAAGCAATCAATCTGTACTAAATTCCTAGCAACTAAGTGAGCGTTCTAAGTGTAAAAATGCTTCTCCGCCTACAGTAAAGGAGATTCTGATAGTAGAGCTTTTCATCGCCCTGGATTAACAACCTCCTTGGTTGTAACCAGGTTAAATTCTGTTTCTGTTTCTTTTTCTGTCTCCTTAATTTAGTTGTTATTTTATTGCTGATTTAAATTCTGAGTTGAAATCCGAGGAGGGTATAGTTTGTTTTTATTTTCAGCAATTCACCCCCCTCTTGCCGGTCTCCGCTGCACCAACAAGACTTGTTACCTTGCAGGTGAGTTTGAAATTGAACGAACCATTGGCAAGCTTCTTATTGGTTCCTTCATTTAGTGCTTGAATTGTGCATCATTTTGTGGTCTAGATTTGGGATACTACATGACAAGAAAGATTCCAGAGTCTTGGTGTTGCATTCTACATACGAGTTGACTGCTGCGTCTTGGTCTATGATGTTAATGTCCGAAGATCATTTGACACTCTTGATAATTGGCATGATGAATTTCTTAATCAGGTCCATAGTATTATCTCTTTGGCTTTCTAGCCTAACTTGGCATTTTTTTACTCTAATTTTGTATATCTTAATGCTTTTGTTTGTTGATTTTCTGAAATATAATCCCTTTTCTGGTATTAGTTTTAGTTACATCAGGATCTTATAGATTGCATATGGAATTGAGTCTTTCTTGAGCACGTGGCAAAGTTATAATGTCTTGGCTTCTAAATGTAACTCTTGCTTTTCTGATTTCCAGTTTATTAATTGCATTTTCTAGTCTCATTCGCATGACATAGGACTGTATAACCTGTATGCTCGATGTTCAGGTTTTTCTAATTCTCTCCTTTCCATTTATTTTCTATGGGAAATTTGTGAGAAGATGCGGTGTGGTCCTGAAAGCATATAAATTCTACAGTGGATATAATCACACTCTGTATCCCTTGATGGGCTAGTTATGTCATCAGGCTGAATTGTGAACTCTTACTCCCTAAATTGAATATCAAATAGTTTATTTATTTTGGATTCAGTTTGCAGGTTCTGTTATATTCCTTAGTATGAGAAGCTTCGATTTGAATGGATTATCATTATGGAGGGTCACTCAAGCCACACTTGGATTAGGACTTTCAGTAGAGATTTTTAGATCAATTTTGATTTATTGTAGGATGAATCCAAGTTAATTTTAGGTTTGGGTTAATCTTAATTGTGCTTTAATCTTATTTGAGCCTTTTCTCATGATTTGGTTTGATTTTGATATTATTAAATTACCTTTTTGTCTTATGAGTACAAGTTTTACTGTGAGTTGAGCTAGATTGCTTTTCTTATTTTGGTGGTGTTTCATTGTGGTTGAGCTATATTGTTGTTACTATATTCACATCCAATGGCTTGAATTGTGATCTTGTTTGTATATCCACCCTGTTTGTGATTAAATTTCAAATGGCATGCATTGTCTACAGGAAGAAAATTGAACCATATTAGCAAAATGCTTTTGATTTATTTTTCTCTTTTAGCTTTTTGATGTTGTGAAAATAGGATGTGAATCACGTATCCTTTTTTGACTTGAACATCTTGATATCAGTGATATAGGATATTATACATAAAAAAAAACTACTTTTGTTTATCTGATTTAGTTTGTATTGTCAAGGTACTCTAGTATGCTTGAAAAGGAGGTAAAGAACCCACATATTCCATATAGGTTCTATCAGCTTTGGGAGATGTGATCTCTGCTCTTGCCTCCAAGAACCCACATATTCCATATAGGTTCCTTCTAATGCTCATAGTCATTTGAATGAATTATTGTCAAATAGAGGTACACCAATGTATTTGTTTTCTCACTACTATTTATGTCCTTATGTCTCATTTTGCTAGATTTTTGTGGAGGGAGTGTTAATATTCATCAAATCTAATCATCTGACGCTTGCATGTCATATGCTTTAATGCGCTGTCAAAATTATCCACCTTAAAATTGAGTTAGACAAAATGGTTCACCATCATCATCTGATCAATAACTGAAAGTGGCGTTACTAAAGTTCTAGTGTTATTTGTATACACACACATATTGTTAATATGGGCAGGCCATTGGCCTTCACTTAAAAAAATATTGGAATAAGTGCATCTGTGCATCTCACATAATAAAACAATCAATTTAAACAATTGCTTTATGATTAAGTATGCAAATTGCTACTCTCCATTCTACAAATCAAAGTGCAAGCATGGACAGACATATGTAAATGCCATAAATTTTTTTCTCATCAATGCTATATTGAGAACCAGATCAATTACAACATAGAAATTTCTCTGATATGCTAGCTAAAGGGTCTCAGGCATTCCCCTTTCTGATATTATGTTGGTTGATGAGAGATTGAGCAGGCTCCGTTTGAAATGCACTCTACAGGGACTGGATTGGTCTTACTTCATCATTTGAATTTGCAAATTTAGTTGGTTTAGTAGAGAAGATCATGTGAACTCCTGGATCTTCTTGGATGCAAGAACTCTCATGAATCAATGAGTTGTTGATGCTCTGAACATTGCTATTCACACTTGTGCTAATGGAGGGGACTTCAGTACTTGCCATTTTAGTTGCATCCATGAGAGCTTTGTCATTGACCTTGCTTCCTGCACTTTAACATATTATTTCAAATGTGCACATCAAAGAAGCTGAGCAAACAAGTAAAAATTACCAGCAAAAGGTTACTCATCTCATTTTCAATCTATATTTGAGTAGAATTTACAGCATCTTTAATTTCCCTTATGTAAGCAACAAACTGCTTTATATCCATATTGACTATTTTAGTCTATTCAGGTAAGAGAACTGGAGAATCAATTAAATGGTGAGAGGACAACCAAGAAGGATGTTGCAAAGTTCCCAAAGCCTCCAGTAGCTCCTTTAAGATGGAGGCCTCCTTAACAAAGAATCACCAATCAGTTGTCACCCTCAGGACATCAAACAAGCAGAGGTGTCCATCCAGTAATAGATAAAGAGAATTATCTATTAACAAATAAAACTACTGGGGAAGATTTAGTTAAATCTCTGCGCAGAGCAAGAAGGATAACGTTGGCACCTGTAAGAAACATATTTGTGTACTATCTATTACCTTTTGATGTTGTAAGAAGAATAGTTATGTGTAATTTGTGGATACTGACTTGATGTGCACAATATCTATTATCTTCTTATGTTGTAAGAAGAATATTTATGTGTTGGTTATATGGATATTGACTTGGTGTGTTTAGATACATCGGTGCATTTTTATTTGTGATTTTATTAGTGAATTAATAATATTAACTTAATTTTATGATTAGCTTGGTGATAATATTGGTTTTTCACTATTTTAGAAATCGGATTTGTGTCGTTAAACAATATTGATATTACATCGGTTTTCCACCGCTGTAAAACCGGTGTCATTAACTAATATTACATCGGTCGTATACCGCTGCCAAAATTGGTGTTATTAACATATAATATTACATCGGTTTTATACCCGATGTCGTTAAGTGATACTACACCGGTTTTAACCCGATGTCTAAAATGGCAGACCTTTTACATCGCCTTCATAGACATCGGTCGAAAATGTAATAGATATCGGTCGAAAACTGATGTCTATGAGAGTTTTTGTTGTAGTGAAGGTTTATTTCTCAATAGACCAATTAGGTAGATACCCATGCTTATATTTCAATATAGTAGATTTGTTTTCTTTCTTTTCAGGGTCTATCTACTGGAACTTCTCTCCGTTGATTCTACTTTTCTTGTCATCAATTTTTTATTATTACAAGTCTGTAGCTGTGCCATTTGTGCTTTGACATTTTTCACTTTTGTAATGAGTTAGAATAATAGCCTTGCTTGATCTCAATTCTTTTAACTCTTTTGGATCTGCATTTATTTGAAAAATAGGTCAATTATATTTACTAGCTTCAAAGACCTACGTGTCATGCAACCTAGTCACTTAAGTTTTAAAGCAATGTATTTTATCAATTAACATCATTGATCCGGTCCAAAAGCGGAGAAGATGGTTGGCTGAAAAAGGAGCTATAATATTAATTACTTGAAGACTCTAATTCAGCAGAAAGTGACTCCGAGCATTCTTGCATATCAAAAGGAGCATTAGCAACCATGCCAGGGAGGAGTCCTTGCGTAAAACTTTCGACGCTCAAGTCAGTAATTCGATTGAAGATGATGAACGTAACCGTAAATGAACAGTAGCTATGAGTATCAAAAGTTGTGTAGCGTCGTATCACGTACCTGCGTCTGTAGATGGAGACCTTTTATAGTGCTATGTTTGTTTATGCACGAATCTCAAAGCACTTCTCAAAAAAGATAAACCGTAAAGATGCTCTAACACTTTTATCAAAATGGATGCGCAATCCCTGAAGCTTCTAGTGTATGGTTTGAATATCTTCCGTGATACAAAATATCAAAAAGGAATATGAAGTCGTTGGGTTGAGGGACTCACAATATGCTCAACTAGTGAGCTGGCCGAATCCTTCGTATTTGACCCTTAATCTTAGGGTTGGTTCCATAACTACATGGAACCCTATGATATGAAGCGTCATATTCTTCTTGGCCTTAGGTTTGTATTCCAAATCTCTACGGTCATTTGATGGCTTTTGTGTTCCTAAGCCTTGGTTATGCTCATTTTTCCCTTTTAGAATATTTTCCATTCATTTTAGGATCTTTTCCATTTTATCAAACCTTGACCTCAAGACTTGATTTTCTTCCCATAAATCCATAGATTTTTATTTTTCATAAAATCCTTGAGCATTTCTATTTCTAGGCTTATATCTAAAGTCCTTAAATTTTTGCCTAAATTGTTATCTACCTTTCTAACCCTAGGTGTGTCAGTTTTAGCATGATAAGCTACATGCTTTTTCTTAATTCTATCATGCTTCTTATTTTCATGATAAATAGCATTAAAATGATATAAACTATTCCTAGCATGCTTTTTATCATTACTTAAAGGAATAGGCTCGATAAATGATACCTTGGGTTTTCTGTTGAGAGCTCCCCCTTGACTTGAGCATCCTGCTTTGAGCTTAGTCAATTTCTTCCCCTTAGGACATTGACTACGTTAATGCCCTTTTGATTGCAAGAGAAGCACACTATGTGTTTCTTGCTCTTCTTTGTCACGGGGGTAGCCTCCTTGGGCTTCTCCTTGCCCTTAGGTGTCACTTGGCCCTTTTTCTTGGCCAATTTGGGACATTTACTCTTGTAGTGCCTTTTTTTCCTACACTCAAAATATATAATATGATTTTTATTATTTAAATTTGAAATTGTTGTACCTTTGCTTGTAAGGGTGGCACATGATCCTCCATTTGAGTTTTCTTGATTTGTGAAGGTGGCACCATCTTCTTTTTCTTCATTTGACCCGGAGATGGAAGCCTCTTCTTGCTCCGGTGTTAGTGAATGATGCTCCCCCTCAATCCTAGAGGTGGAGACCTCTTCATCTTCATCCTCTTGCACATGAAACAAAGAGTATGCTCCCTCTTTGCTCTTTTGGTTGCACTCCTTCGAGGATGAAGCTTCTTGGACTTCTTCTTTGGAAGTTGAGCATCTCTCAACTTTGAAGTCCTTGTTCTCTTGAGCTTGATCCAAAGAGTCACCCTCTTTGGATTCTTCTTGGTTTGGTGTAGTGGAGGGTACTTCATGAATATTTGCCAATTTGCTCCAAAACTCTTTGACATCTTCAAATTCTCCTATCTTGATCAAGATTATGTTTGGCAACAAACTAACCAATAATTTGGTTACCTTGTCATTTGCTTGGCACTTTTGAATTTGCTCATTGCTCCATTTGATTTTCTTGAGGATTTTTCCTTTTGAATCCATTGGAGCTTAAAAGTCTTCCATTATAGCAAACCATTGCTCTATCTCTATCATAAGGAAATTTTCGATTCTTGATTTCCAAGAATCAAAGCTTGTCATTGTGAATGGTGGAGGTACCCTTGTGTCAAATCCGAGTCCGTCTTGGAATTCCATCTTGAAGTTGATCATTTGATAAAGTCTTTGACTTGCTGAAATTTGCTTCAAGTTCTTCTTCCTCTAGCTCTTTGCCCTTTCCGGCAATGATTCCGATAAAGACCGACCTCGCTCTGATGCTACTTGTTAGCGTCGATTTGTAGTTTGAGAGGGGGGGAGGGTGAATAGCTCGTCGCGCTTTGTTTGCTTGCTTCGGTGTTGTTGATATGCAGCGGAAAGACTCGAAACAAGACTCACAACGCTAACACGTAGATTTACTTGGTATCCACCTCAAGATGAGATGACTAATCCAAGGATTCACATACGACACGCTCTCCACTATGAAAAATACTCCTTTTCGGTAACTACTGGAGATGGAGAAACCTCGTACAAGACTCACACAATAAGATACAACACACGCAAGAAGGAACTACAAGTATACAAAAGAAAAACCTCTCCTTGCTTGACCTTGTTGTTGAAGAGCGCCTCTTGAACCTTGGAAGTGCAACAGCACTTGTCCCCAAGAGCTTCCAAGAACTGGCAGTGAGTGTCGGAGAAGATCGCGTGAGCTGGAGAAGAAAGGTTACAATGTTTGAACGCTTCGTCGCCTTTATATTTGCTCTTCTAGGGCTTCCAATCAATTGGGGCTCCTCCCAATTGATTGCCATGTCAGATCCCAGCGATCTCGGCCGTCGAAAACCTGCATCTTGTGCAACGGTCATATCCCAATTGATTGGGGAGGCTTGAATAGATCGGCTAATCGATTCAAAGCGCCTCTGTGCTCTTCACTGGAAAAGCCTGAATCGATCGATCGATCGATTCAGCTTTCTTGCGTCACACGCTATTTCCAACCCCCCCAATCGATCGGTTGATCAATTGTTTGTGCCCAATCGATCAGCTAATCGATTGGCGTGCCCAATTGATCGGATGATCAATGGGAGACCGTTCTATGTTCACGACTTCGCTTTCCATTCGATCAGTTAATTGATTGGGATGATGATTGTCGTTCTATACTCGCGACTTGACTAATTAAATAAATGTATTAAAAGAAAATGATAATAAAAGATTATTAAAAGAAAACAAAGAACTAAAAGGAACTTTAGAAAGTTGGTCTTTTTCATTTTTAAAGAAACAAGTATATGCATCGAAAAACTTCAAAAGAATAACATAAGAAAACACCAGCGGTTGTACTTGGTTCGGAGCATTCGGTGACTCCTACTCCAAGACCCAGGTCCCACGGACCTATCGATGGGTAATTCACTAAAAACCTCTTCCGGTACCTCCAAAAGAGGGAATCAAGTACAACTAAGATCGGAGAAGTGCAACAGACTGCACTTCCCATTTGCAGAATTTAAGTACAAAAATGTTACCGACACTTAGGATTAAACTGGCTTGTTCGTGTATTGGTGTCAGTCTGCCGGCCATGATCAGAAGTCCTCGGAACAGTCGTCGGGTGCAGCAGCTTTGCAGCTGAGTTTCTGTCCTCCCGGGACTAGAAACTAGTCAATGTCTCAAATTAGAGATCCGAAATGGACCTAACCTAGATCAATGTCTACTATCCCCTCAATCGAGACGCGTCCTCACTTAGTCACTCTCCTCCAGTGACTTACCTTTACTTACCATTTCGCCAGTTGTTCGGTCCGCACATCCAACTGGACTTCCTGCTAGATATCCGGTCAGTCCGTCGACCTATCTGGACATCGCACCATCTATCCGGTCGGCCCGTTAACCTAGCTAGACTTTAGACCTGTTAGAGTGTATACTAAAAGTCTAGCTTTTGGTATAAACATTTATCTAGAAATAAGAATCACATTGGTCAAATGACTACATTTATGATAAATGTAGTTGTTCAATTAATTTATATTGTAGATAACATGGTGTGTGGTGTCACACACAGAAGATCATGTTATCAGTACCTTATAAATTATAAACAGTAGCTCACGACCAAGATGGAAAGGAACAAACCATTGGAAGGTCGTAGTGTAATTAGGTATTAGTTTATCTTAACTATATAATTACACTAGTACACTTAAAGTGTATTGAGTAGGACCATTTGAGGTCGTTCCTTTTATACTGACTTAATAAAGGAACAAAGACCTCAGTTATTATGGAAGCGTGTGCTCTTAATCCTAATATAATAACAATCACATATATTTGATATTTATTTCTTTAATTTATCAATGGGTGAGATTTAGTTCGATAAATCAATAAGCCCGATAAGTTGGGAAATGATATCACTTATAGTGTGTGTTGTTGATTATAGAAGGAAACTGTGTCCTAGTGATCTAGGTTGAGAATGTCCCCAAGAGGAGCTCATAAGGATTGACATGTTAAACCCTGCAGGTGGACTTAGTCCGACATGACGATGAAGTTGAGTGGTACTACTCTTGGAGCTAGATATTAATTAAGCGAGTTGTCACTAACTTATTTAATTAGTGGACATTTGTTATCTTAAACACAGGGAGACTAACACACTCATGATAAGAAGGAGCCCAAAATGTAATTTGGGATTGGTGCGGTAGTTCAATAATAGTTCTCTAGTGGAATGAATTATTATTGATAAAATTAAGTTGTGTGTTCGGGGCGAGCTTAATTTTATCGGAGACCAAAACCAATTCCTCCTCTCGGTCCCTATCGTAGTCTCTTAATTATAGAGTACTATACCCACCTATACCCACCTTCTTACCCATCCTATAGGGGCCGGCCAAGCTAGGGCCGGCCATGGGTATGTTCATGGGTGAATTCATGTGGCCGACCCTATTAAATAAAAAGGAATTTTAAATTTTAAAATTTTTCTTATGTGGATAATATAATTTAAAAGAGAGTTTAAAAATTTAAATCTTTCCTTTTATAAGATTCTACAAAAGATTAAGAGAAGAGTTAAAATCTCTTTCCTTATTTGTAGATTAAAGGGTTGATTTTAATTTTGGTAAAAACTTTCCTTTTAATTATATTCATGATTTAAAAGAAAGTTTAAAAATTAAAAATTCTCTTTTATTAGTTTCTACAAAAGATTAAGAAAAGATTTAATATCTTTCTTTATTTGTAGATTGAAAGGAGATTTTAATTTTTAGAGATAACTTTTCTTTTTGGAAATTATCCACATGTTTAAAAGAAAGATTTTAATTTATAAAATTTCTTTTTATTAACCAATCATGAAGGGATTAAAATTATTAGAGAAATTTTTATAAATTTCTAGAAACAAATTAGGAAGTTTTAATTTTGTTTTAATTAAAACTCTCCTTGTTTTGGGGAGAAGAGTGGCGGCCATTATAAATTTGAAAAGAGAAAATTATTTTAATTAAATAAATTTTCCTTTTCAATGGCAAAAGAATTAAGGAAGTTTTTATTAAATTTTCCTTATTTGCCAAGACCAAGGATTATAAAGAGGGGTAGAGGAGGCTAACGACTCTATTCTATTTTTCCTCTCTTTTCTCCTTGGGTATGGCCGGCCCTTTCTTTCCTCTCCTCTCCTTTGTGTGGCTGAAACCTTCTCATGGTGGAGATAGCTTTGGTGGCCGGATCTAAGAAGGAGAAGAAGGAGAGAAAAGAAGCCTCTTTTCTAGCATCCCTTGGAGCATGGTGGTGGTGGCCGAACCTCTTCATCCTAGGAGAAGTTTTGATGGCCGAAACTTGTAAGGAAGAAGAAGGTGCTTGGTGGTTCTCATCTCGGAAGATCGTTGCCCACACAACGTCCGAGGTTAGAAGAGGAATACGGTAGAAGATCAAGAGGTCTTTCTAAAAGGTATAACTAGTAATTTTTCTTTCCGCATCATCCTAGTTATTTTGGAAATAATACTAAATACAAGAGGCATACGATTCTAGTGTTTCGAATTTGTTTTCGATATAGTGTTTCTTTGTTTTTTTTCCTTGTGATTTGATTGTTCTTTTCGGTTGACCTAAAGTTATTTTAGGAAATTAAATATTAGCTTTCTATAAAAGGTTTTGTCTAGTCGGTGGTGGTTGCTCCCATATCCAAGAAGGCTATGTGCCTCGCCACGTCGATCTTGGGAACCAATTATGGAAATTAATATTTAATGGAATTAATAACTTAAGGTGATTTAGGTCGAACGTGTTAAGTTCCCAAGTCAAAACCTAAAAACAAATAGATTAAGTTTTGGATCAAGCGTGTTAAGTTCCGCAGGCGATCCAAAATTTAATTTAAAAGAACACATGGTAGCTAGGAAAAGGTTCAGACCTTTGTACAAAAATTTTGTATAGTGGAACCTCTAGGTTTTCCAAGTAGCAACCAACAATTGGTATCGAGCTAGGGTTTTGCCTCGTGTATTTGGTATTAGTTTAATTATGCACATGTCATACATAATTTAGGCGGGATAATAGTAGGATGTGCTAACTTTGTGGATCAGGATCCAACTATTATGGCTTATAGTTTTATGTGTGTGATTGGACCCTTGGACATGTCAAGGGCATTTATATGTGTGCATGATTGTATTATAAAATACAGAGTATTTAGTTTTATTAGGATTTTATTTTTGATCTAGATACATGTACATTCCTTTTATGGAATATAGGATCAAAATTATAAAATTCTATTTATGTCACGGATCGAATCTTGCAAAGCGTAGAACCTTCCGAGGACCAGAGGCGTAGCGGAAGATGGATGCGACAGCTAGACCCGGTGGCGGTGGCCAAATATGACAGCAGCTTGGGATGACAACACATGGAGGACAACCATAGATAAAAGTCATAATAGTTGAAAATTAGATTTTCTATTTATTGCTTTTATATTATGCTGTGTGTGCATGTTAGTATACATGACTAGTAGGCTAGCATAGTTAAAATTCCTCATTTATAAATAACTAAGTGGGAGAGGGATTTTTAAGTAAATCCCATGGTCTCCATTACTGGTTTGTAAGTGATGCAAACAAGTTTGCGCGTTGGCTCTGAGTGCCTTCCTCCATAACGGATGAGCTTGTTTGTGGATCACTAGAATAGACTTCCATTTTTGGATGACTATAGGAAGTTAATTAAGAGCGTGTGATCTTTCCCAACAGAAGGGACATAATCTTATTAATGGACTTAGTGTCAAGTAATGGTATACACTTAGATACATCTAATAGTATCCTCCCCATCGGAGTCACTGCTATTATTTGTGTGACCAAATGATACCAACTATTAATTTTATTTGTCAAAAAGTTAGGTTGACAAGATAATAAAATTAATGGGTTAAAACCCTCCTTTTATAAATGTTGAATTTGTATACGTCCACACTAACGTGGCATGCAAAATTCACGGTGTTTGAGGTGTTGGTGAATTTAAATAATATTGTTGGAGGAATCAATATTTTTTTAAATTCAAAAGTTTTTGACCAAATATTTGATCAAAGACAGATCAACTATTAATTTTATTCGTCATAAAGTAAAGTTGACGAGATAATAAAATTAATGAATAAAATCTCCTCTTCGATTTTGTATACGTTCACACTATCGTGGCATACAAAATTCATGGGGATTTTTAAGGAGTTGATCTTGACCAAATATTTTTGTGATTCTTAGGATTTAAAATGTTTGTCAATTCCCTAGTAGTCATACTATAGAAAAGACTTAGTAATCCCAATTGTAATGATTGAAAATAGGACTTGGACATTAAGGTAGACTGTCTTCTTAGAACTAAGAACAATATAGATGTATTTAATTTATTAGTTGAAACATGTTTAGTGGTGTTATCTACCAGAACCTGGAGTATAGATACAGATGCCATTAATCATGTCCGCAATTCATTGCAGGGTTCCAGGAAACCCGACAACTAAATGAAAATTAAAACACCGTCTACATGGGCACTACTGTAAAAATGGTAGCTGTGGCAGTGAGAGATGTTTATCTTTTGATAAGAATAAAACATGGATTTTTGAGTAATTGTCTTTACACACCAAGTTTAGAAAGAACTAGTTTTCAGTTTCTAAACTATTCAAAGAACTTGATATTCTGCCTCTTTTTAAATAACAAAGTTGTTATTAAGAAAAAGAGGGAAGTTATCTGTTCTGGTACGTTGGTTGGCAATTTATAAATCCAATAACTCTCACGATGCAACAAATGGAAATTAGTAACACATCTTCTAACTTTAAGAAAGTGTAACCTTCGAAAATGAACCAATTATATCTTTGGCTTCTAAGGCTAGGTTATATTAACTTGAGTAGGATTCATTGGTAGCTGATGAACTTTTGGGTTCATTAGTAGTGGAAATCTTTCCAACCTACGAGTCTTACTTGGAAGGAAAAATAACCAAGAAGCTTTTAAGTCTAAGGGGTATGGAGTCAAAGATATATTGGAATTGGTTCATTCTGATTTGTGTGATCCTATGAGCATCCAGACAAGAGGTTGTTTCAAATATTTCATCTATTTTATAGACAACTATTTGAGATACGGATATATTTACTTGATGTGCCGCAAGTCTAAGTGCTTTGATTAGTTCAAAGAGTACGAGGCTGATGTGGAGAAACGACAAAGTAAAAATATCATGACACTACGGTAAGATCGTAGTGGCAAGTACCTCTTGGGAGAATTTAGGAGTTATTTATCAGAAGTAGGGATTCAATCCCAACTAACTGCACCTTGGTACACCCCAACAGAATGGTGTAGGAAAAGGAAGGTATATGACTCTTATGGAAATAAGTAGATTGATGAGTTATTAAGAATATTATCAAAATCATTTTAAGGATATACTCTGGAAACGGGAGTGAATGTAGTACCTTCTAAAGTCAGAACTCTCTACTCATATAGAATTGTTGAATAGGCGTAAGCCTATTTAGAAGCATATTCGGATTCGGGTAGTCCAACACATATGCAGAAGAGAGACAATGATAAGTTGGACAGGAATTCACTTGTTTGTGGGTTATCCTAGTGAAATGAAAGTAGGTTTATAGTCTTAAAAATCAGAAGGTCATTGTTAGCATCAATGACCGATTTTTAGAAAAGGACTATGTAATAAACCATGTGCCCATAAGAAAATTTGTTCTTAAGGAAATAATAAAAGGCATGTCTAATCTAGTACCAACTGTACAAGATGAGATACCACAAGGAAACTACAACACGTATCACAAATGATACACAATTACAGAAAGTGCCTTGTCGTAGTGGGAGGGTTGTTAGGCAACCTAAAAAGATTCATGTTTTGGGAGAGTTTTTGGACTCGATCCCTGGAGGACATGAACCTGATCTCCGGACATATGACGAAACACTCCAAGATAAAGATGCAATATCTTGGCAAAGAGTAATGAATAACAGAATTAGAATATATATATTCTAATAAAATCTGAAAGCTTATAGAACCACCAAATGGTATAAAAGCCTTTAGGTGTAAAAAGATCTATATTAGGAAAAGAGGGATAGACAGGAAGGTAGAAACTTTCAAAGCAAGGCTAGATGAAAAAGGAAACTTTTTCACTGGTAGCCATGCTTAAGTCTATCCGGATTCTTTTATCTATTTGGCAAGTGGATGTCAAGACAGCATTCCTTAATGGAAGTCTTGAAGAAAACATCCATATAAAGCAACCAGAAGGGTTCATTGCAAAGGGCTAAGAGCATCTTGTGTGCAAGCTCAATCAGTCTATGGACTGAGGCAAAGCTTCAAGGTCTTGGAACATCCGGTTTATCAAAGTAATCCAGATCTATGGATTTAGTAACCGGATAAGTCTTGTGTATACAAAAGATGTGATGGAAACGTGGTGGTATTTCTTGTACTATACTTAGATAACATTTTTGGTAGTTGGAAACAATATCAAAATGTTGTCAGAAGTAAGGGTATAGTTGTCCAAACAATTCGATATAAAGGACTTGGGAGAATGTATATATTCTTGAGATCAAAGTAATAAGGGATCGCAAGAAAAGAATATTTTACTTATCCCAAGCTTCATACATCGGAAAAATCCTTGCTCATTTTAAGCATACAAAACTCCAAGAAAGGTTTCTTACCTTTTCAGGATGGAGTAACTTTATCTAAAGATATGTCTCTGTAGACATCAAAGGAGATAAAGGAAATAAAGGCAGTTCTTTATGCTACGGCTGTTGGAAGCCTAATGCACGAGATCAGAAATCTGTTTTGCCAAGGGCATAGTTAGCAGATAACCCTGGACAAGGACAGTGGACTGCAGTAAAGTATATATTGTAGTACCTTAGAGGCACTAGAGATTATATGCTAGCTTACAAGGCAGTTAATTTAGTCCTTGTGGGTTGCATGGATTTTGACTTCCAATCAGATAGGGACAATAATAAGTCAACCTCGAGGTTTTGTGTTTACTTTAGAGAGGTAAAGTCATAACTATGGAAGAGTGATAAGCATAGGTATTTTTCTGGACTCCACCATAGAAGCTTAGTATATGGAAAGCCTCTGAGGTAGCCATAAAAGCTGAATGACTCAATAACCTCAAGATAGACTTAGATATGATTTCTGGTTTGTCCAAAAATTATTACAATTTATTGTAATAATGTTGGTGCAGTAGCAAACTCGAAGAAACCATAAGTCTATAAGGCAAGTAAACACAATAGAGCGCAAGTACCACCCAATACGAGGAATCGTATAAACGAGGAGAAGTTGTTGCCGCCTAGATTGCATCAGGTGATGACCTATAGATCCTTTCACTAAGGTCCTTAAGGCAAGAGCTTTTGATGGGCATGTTGAAGGGATGGGAATCAGATGTATGGCAGCAGATATGGCAGCTTAGTCTTTTAGTATAAGTGGGAGATTGTTAGAGTGTATACTAAAAGCCTAGCTTTTGGTATAAACATTTATCTAGAAATAAGAATCACATTGGTCAAATGACTACATTTATGATAAATGTAGTTGTTCAATTAATTTATATTGTAGATAACATGGTGTGTGGTGTCACACACAGAAGATCATGTTATCAGTACCTTATAAATTATAAACAGTAGCTCACGACCAAGATGGAAAGGAACAAACCATTGGAAGGTCGTAGTGTAATTAGGTATTAGTTTATCTTAACTATATAATTACACTAGTACACTTAAAGTGTATTGAGTAGGACCATTTGAGGTCGTTCCTTTTATACTGACTTAATAAAGGAACAAAGACCTCAGTTATTATGGAAGCGTGTGCTCTTAATCCTAATATAATAACAAGCACATATATTTGATATTTATTTCTTTAATTTATCAATGGGTGAGATTTAGTTCGATAAATCAATAAGCCCGATAAGTTGGGAAATGATATCACTTATAGTGTGTGTTGTTGATTATAGAAGGAAACTGTGTCCTAGTGATCTAGGTTGAGAATGTCCCCAAGAGGAGCTCATAAGGATTGACATGTTAAACCCTGCAGGTGGACTTAGTCCGACATGACGATGAAGTTGAGTGGTACTACTCTTGGAGCTAGATATTAATTAAGCGAGTTGTCACTAACTTACTTAATTAGTGGACATTTGTTATCTTAAACACAGGGAGACTAACACACTCATGATAAGAAGGAGCCCAAAATGTAATTTGGGATTGGTGCGGTAGTTCAATAATAGTTCTCTAGTGGAATGAATTATTATTGATAAAATTAAGTTGTGTGTTCGGGGCGAGCACGGGATGCTTAATTTTATCGGGAGACCAAAACCAATTCCTCCTCTCGGTCCCTATCGTAGCCTCTTAATTATAGAGTACTATACCCACCTATACCCACCTTCTTACCCATCCTATAGGGGCCGACCAAGCTAGCTTGGAGACCAAGCTAGGGCCGGCCATGGGTATGTTCATGGGTGAATTCATGTGGCCGACCCTATTAAATAAAAAGGAATTTTAAATTTTAAAATTTTTCTTATGTGGATAATATAATTTAAAAGAGAGTTTAAAAATTTAAATCTTTCCTTTTATAAGATTCTACAAAAGATTAAGAGAAGAGTTAAAATCTCTTTCCTTATTTGTAGATTAAAAGGTTGATTTTAATTTTGGTAAAAACTTTCCTTTTAATTATATTCATGATTTAAAGAAAGTTTAAAATTAAAAATTCTCTTTATTAGTTTCTAAAAAGATTAAGAAAAGATTTAATATCTTTCCTTATTTGTAGATTGAAAGGAGATTTTAATTTTAGAGATAACTTTTCTTTTGGAAATTATCCACATGTTTAAAAGAAAGATTTTAATTTATAAAATTTCTTTTATTAACCAATCATGAAGGATTAAAATTATTGGAGAAATTTTATAAATTTCTAGAAACAAATTAGGAAGTTTTAATTTTTGTTTTAATTAAAACTCTCTTTGTTTTGGGGAGAAGAGTGGCCGGCCATTATAATTTGAAAAGAGAAAATTATTTTAATTAAATAAATTTTCCTTTTCAATGGCAAAAGAATTAAGGAAATTTTTATTAAATTTTCCTTATTTGCCAAGACCAAGGATTATAAAAGAGGGGGTAGAGGAGGCTTCAAGGTGAACGACTCTATTCTATTTTTCCTCTCTTTTCTCCTTGGGTGTGGCCGACCCTTTCTTTCCTCTCCTCTCCTTTGTGTGGCCGAAACCTTCTCATGGTGGAGATAGCTTTGGTGGCCGGATCTAAGAAGGAGAAGAAGGAGAGAAAAGACGCCTCTTTTCTAGCATCCCTTGGAGCATGGTGGTGGTGGCCGAACCTCTTCATCCTAGGAGAAGTTTTGATGGCCGAAACCTAGAAGGAAGAAGAAGGTGCTTGGTGGTTCTCATCTCGGAAGATCGTTGCCCACACAACGTCCGAGGTTAGAAGAGGAATACGGTAGAAGATTAAGAGGTCTTTCTAAAAGGTATAACTAGCAATTTTTCTTTCCGCATCATACTAGTTATTTTTGGAAATAATACTAAATACAAGAGGCATACGATTCTAATGTTTCGAATTTGTTTTCGATATAGTGTTTCTTTGTTTTTTTCCTTGTGATTTGATTGTTCTTTTCGGTTGACCTAAAGTTATTTTAGGAAATTAAATATTAGCTTTCTATAAAAGGTTTTGTCTAGTCGGTGGTGGTTGCTCCCATATCCAAGAAGGTCGTGTGCCTCGCCACGTCAGTACTGGGAACCAATTATGGAAATTAATATTTAATGGAATTAATAACTTAAGGTGATTTGGGTCGAACGTGTTAAGTTCCGCAGGAGACCCAAGTCAAAACCTAAAAAAATAAATAGATTAAGTTTTGGATCAAACGTGTTAAGTTCCGCAGGCGATCCAAAATTTAATTTAAAAGAACACATGGTAGCTAGGAAAAGGTTCAGACCTTTGTACAAAAATTTTGTACAGTGGAACCTCTAGGTTTTCCGAGTAGCAACCAACAAGACTAGCTATCCAGTCAACCCCGTTAACCTAGCTGGACTTTGCACCAGCTATCCGGTTGGCACATTGACCTAGCTGGACTTTGCACCAGCTATCCGGTGGATCTGTCGACCTAGCTGGACTTCTTGCCAGATATCTGGTTGGATCATTGACCTATCTGGACTTCGTGCTAGATATTCAATCGACCTGTTGACCTATCTGGCTAATTTCTTGCATACTTAGTAATGTGGTTAGATCACACCAACACCTAACTTAACTTACTTGTCATTCATCAAAACCTGAGTTAGACCATTAGTGCAACTTGCACCAACACTTTGGATATGTCTATTTCACTGTTACAAAAAATTTTAGAATTTTTGAACAATTAAAAATAATTTTAAAATTATTTTTTCCAAATTGCTTTATTAATCACAAAACTACAGTTTTTCAAAATTTAAATTATTATTTCAAAGTTATTCAAAATTTAAAATTATGTCTCTGAGAGATTATTTCAAAGTTATTTTTCAATATTTCTCTTATTTTTAATGTGATCAAAGGAGAGAATTAGAGATTAAGTATAGGAGGAGGGTACATTTTTTGATTTTGTATTAAATGTTATTAATTACAAATTATATACTTGCCATTTTACTGTTATTTGTTTTTGGTTTACCCTAACATAACTTAGATTACTCACATCAAAAAGGGAGAGAATGTAAGTATCTCATGGTAGTTTTGATGTGATCAACTAAGTCAAATTAGGTCCTGTTGTGACTTGATCCTTATGTCTAAGTGTGTAGGAATTTACAAGCATAAGAAGTCGAGCAAGAGACGTAATTAGCGAGAAGGAGCCAATGAGCTCGGTGCGTCCGAGGGACAAGGTGCTGTGGAAGAGTACGCTGGCGGACAAGAAGGAAGTGCGCGGCGTTTCTGAGGGACAAGAAGCCGGAGCGGAAGATTACTTGAGAAGGCCAGAAGATGGGTTCGACTGAGCCTAATTTCGGATAACCAAAATCACCTAACGAGAGGAGCCAGAGCGGAAGTTTGGACAAAAAGTCAACTAGAAGTTGACTCTCTTTCGGGCGCTCAGAGCTATTCTTTGTGCCCGAAGCTACTCCGAGCGCCCGGACCACTTTGGTCCAGCCGGGGTGCCTCGACTCCTCGATGCTGTAGATTAGCATCTGCCAGGGTCCGAGCGCTGGGAGTGGGATAAAATTTTATCCTACATCCGTTGCGTAGCCATTTACGAGAAGATGATATTTGAACGTTAGTAAACAGTCAGTTTCAACTAGTGGACTATAAATAAAGCGTTGGTATTCTCCTTTTCAAATAACACAGTTTGTACTTAGAATCTCTTTTTGTTTTTCATTTCCAAGCTTCATTTTCATGTACGAGGCTTCTTCGACTCCGACGTTTTGTTCAAGAAGGAGATCTTCATTGTGAGCTTATCTTCCTTGGAGTAGCAACCCTCTAATTGCTAACCAAGTAAAAATTTATTTGTCTCGTACTTATTTTAATTCTATTATTCTTTTCAATTAAGTGTGTAATTGTGTTAAGCCCGATTATTTGAAAATGGTATTTGTTATTTTTATTGTGCAGGGCAATTGGCCCTCCCCCCCTCTTGCCGGTCGCAAGGACCTGCATAAAGGACTAACAATAGAAGGATAATCAAAAAAGGACTAACAATAGAAGGATAATTAGAAACTATTGGTGATACGATTATTGTGGGAAAAAAATGGAGCATAATCTTTTGTAAGTAGAAAAGTCCTAGGATTAAGTGGATATTAGGATGCAGTAAGAGTTTAACCCAAAGTTTTGACAGAGCTAGGGTGTGTTATATTCTTCACAATTATCATAAAAACGGAGATGGGTATTGGTGACAAACAGTGTACAAGTTAAGTGTTGTCCATCAAACTGGGTACTGACAAATGGTTGAGAGGCAGTTTTTTTACAGGGTTTTTGGTAAGATACAAAGGAGTGTGGCTTCATCAATAGTGGAATTAGTAGCCCCACTATCTAGAAAGGCATGTAGTATAAATTCATGTCCATGAATATTAACAAGACATTTGACTCTAATGTCTAAGTTTTTTTCCTCTGCTACAAATGCTAGAAGCTTTAATAAACACTAGGACTGTATATGAGGGTGAGTTTGGGAGTTGAATTGCCTTCCCTTTACCTATAGATTTTTCAAGTGAAGTTACTATATATAAGGAGATTATTTGCGTTAAGGAGATTATTGATCTCAGTTTCTAATATATTAATACGGGTTTCTAATATAGATACCCTAGTTTCAAGTAGCAAGTTTCTAGTACTTCCTCTAGATGATGGAGTTATGGGAATAGTAATGGTAAATATATGTTGGAGATAAAGGTTACATTCCTGTTTTCTATGGATCTTGCAAGTACCTCATTTGTCTATAGATGGATACTAACTACAAATCAAAATAAGGAGCGGTATCAGTTCCTATTTTTAACATCTAGTCATATTGACAAGTAAGTTCCTCTGTAGGCTTAGCACTAAGTTGGGTAAACATAAAATTTGTTTATGAAAATTCTTCCCATAATTCATCCAGATAATTTAATGGAACATATTCTTTATTGTCAGGCATGTTAGTTATAAGTTGATTTTCTAAAACCATAATACGACAGTGTAAAGATGTAAGCAAGACTAATATAATATTATTCTGTTGTACTAATATTTAGTCTCCTTAGCCTAGTGCAATTCGCGTTCTACTTTTCTCGCGCTATAGGGTACTTTTTTTATGTCAACGATTTAAATTAGCTTTCTTTTACCGTTCTAATTTGTTGGGGTTTTCCTGTCTTGCAATGTAATTTAGTGTAATTGATATTTTCTATACCACCGAATCCTTGGACTGACTAATATGTTTTATCTAGGGGTTCTCGCTCAATTGAAAGAGACTGAGACTGTATTCAGTAGATTGTTGATTTATTTATAACCTTATCAATATGTCTGATTGTACAATGGTTATAATAACACGAAAGGATACTATGCAGGTTCTCAATATTTTCAGTTTCTATGTGAATAGGTTCTCAGTTTGTGTTAGCTTGAGATGAAAAACATTTTACTGAGCAATGCAAAACTTTATCAGTCAAAAATCTAGATGTTTTTTAAAAAGGGAAGGAATATGAAATTGTTTTAAAATGAAGATTGTGTTTTTGCAGTGGTATAGTCAAATTGTTTTAGGACTTAACATGTAAAGAGGGATATTGATGTTTGATCTGAAGAAAACAGATGTCCTTGAGTATTCCTGTCATTATTTTTGGGAGTTTGTTTGTGAAATAAAATGCCCACTAATTAAGAGTTAGTTGAAAAGGTTCGTGCCACAGGAGAGAGAATGACCTTATATAAGAATCAAGTTATTTGGTACCTATAAGAAAAATCTGGCCAACAAAATATCAATCATGATAAAATACACCAACCTATTTGATACCCTAATTTTCATGTCACTATGAATATTGCTTTGGAATTGTATTATGTTTATGTGGGGCAAGTCCCACAAGTAGATTCGACCATAATTCAGAATTAAACCGTCCAATGGTTTTGATAGATCAACTTTGAATCTTAACCATCTTCGACTTATGATTCATCACAATTCAAGATTATTATTTATATTTTATTTTTTAAAAATATTTAAAATTTTAATTTAAATTTTTAGTAAAATTTTGAATAGATAAAAATAGACTAATTAAATAAGACATAAGGAATGTGTTGAATTAAAGTTGGATTGAGTTTAAATTAAATACATTAAATAGTTTCAAAAGTAAGGATCACATGAATTTAAATTAGGATCATTTTGAATTTGAATGAATTAAGATAAGAGCATCCACACAGAGCTCCCACTATGACATGGCTCCACCGAAGGAGCTCCCTCCTCCTTCGTTAATTATAAGGAAGTGACTCTGTGTTCATGGAGCCGCTTCTTCGTTGTTGTTTTTTTTAATTTTATTAAATTTTTTTATTTTTATTTAAAAATAAAAATATTTTAAAAAACTAGGAAATGTTAATTTTTAGACATTGTTCAACGATTAATTTTTATTTTTTTATTAAAACAAATTATCTATAAATATATTCTCTGAAACTTTCATTCTTCCTATCATTTTCTCAATTCTCTACTTCTTTCAATCTCGAAAATATCTCGATTTATTTCAAATGGTTGAAAATCCAGATCAATCTATGCTCTGTGAATTTTGGAGAAATGGATTGATAGAAGATACGGAAGATATAGATGAACAATGAATGCTCCGGCTATATGAGTAGCAATAAACGGTACATCAAAGAGCTCAAAGTTCTTCTCGTATAACAAAGAGGAGAAGATATTTGAATCAGGATTGTGAAGTCAGACATGCTTGTCTTTTCAATGATTACTTTTCTGATAAGTCAATATATCATGATGATATATTCCGATGTCGATTCCGAATGCAAAGAGGATTATTTCTTCATATAGTCAATGCTTTAAAAAATCATTTAGAATATTTTCAATGGAAAGTCGATGCGATGGGGGAAAAAGTTTATCACCATTTCAGAAATACACAGCGGTCATTTGTCAATTGGTGTATGGAGTCCCTACTAATCATTATGATGAGTACCTACAAATTGCTGAAACAACTGTCATCCCAAACTTATTCAACTTCTGCCGATGTGTAATTGAAGTGTTCGGGGCCCAATATTTGAGAAGACCTAATGCTTGTGATATCCAACATTTACTTGAAATGCATGAATAGAGGCACGACTTCCCTCGCATGTTGGGGTCATACATTGACAATGAAAAAATTGTCCCGTCGCTTGGAAAGACCAGTTTACTCGGGGAGATCATGACGTCCCAACAATTGTGTTTGAAGAAGTCGCATATGCGGACTTATGGATATGACACGCCTTTTTTGGGATTGTAGGGTCGTGTAATAATATCAACGTGCTTAATAAATCACCTTGATTCAACAACGTCTTACAAGGAAATGCACCCGAGGTTAATTTTATGGTTAACAATACACAGTATACGAAAGAACACTATTTGATTGATGGGATCTATATATAATGAGCTACTTTTGTCAAGAGCTTTCCATGCCTCTAGGATCCCAAGAGAAAAATGTTTAAGGAATAATAAGAGGCTACGAGAAAGGATGTTGTGCGGATATTTGGGGTGCTCTAATCTCGATGGGCAATGATCAAAGGTCCAGAACGATTTTGGTATAAGGATAATTTGAAGGGCATCATGTATAAATACATTATTTTGTTCAATATGATTATTGAAAATGAGTGAGGTACAATAGTCAATTGGTCGAATGATAAAGGATATCCTCCGATCCATCACAAATATTTCAAGGATTTATCCAAGAATTTCAAGAATACCTCCGAAGAAATTGTGAACTACGTGATAATCAACTGCATCATCAACTTCGAGCCGATTTGGTTGGTATATCTAGGCATGCTACGGATATGATTAATGAAAAATAATTTATTAATTGCTATACATTTACCGTAATATTTATGTATTTTTTAATTATTAATGTTATTTCATATTGACAATTTATGAATTTTGATTTTATTAAAATCTAATTATATATAATGTAGTAAATGTGAGAAAAATATATATATAATGGAAAGTATGGAACCCATAAAGAAGTTGTCGGATATGATAACGAAGGACCATGGAAAAGTTCTAAATACCCTAAGAATCAAGTTTTAAAATATATTCATTCAAAATAAAATATAAGTTTTTTGAATAAATTTTTCATTTGACGCCTCCTCATCTATTAGCTAGCTTAAGGAAAGAGACAAAGGAAATTAATGGACGCCTAATTTGGAGTAATCAAAATTGCCATAATTAAAAAAATTAGTAAAAGGAAAAGAGACAAGGGAAATAAATGGGATTATATCAATAGCTAAGTTACCTTATAAGATTTGCTCGTATCTTTTTTCCATTTAAGCAAAATTGCCATAATTTAAAAAAAATAGTAAAAGGAAAAGAGACAAGGGAAATAAATGGATTATATCAATAGCTAAGTTACCTTATAAGATTTGCTCGTATCTTTTTTCCATTTAAGCAAAATTGCCATAATTAAAAAATTAGTAAAAGAAAAAGAGACAAGGGAAATAAATGAGATTATATCAATAGCTAAGTTACCTTATAAGATTTGCTCGTATCTTTTTTTTCCATTTAAGCAAAATTGTCATAATTAAAAAATTAGTAAAAGGAAAAGAGACCAGGGAAATAAATTATATCAATAGCTAAGTTACCATATAAGATTTGCTCGTATCTTTTTTCCATTTAAGCTAAGAAATCATCTTTTTTCCATTTAAGCTAAGAAATCAATCATGATTTCATACCTTCATCATCGTCTCCTGCCCTTGTCCCTCTCTCTTTATGTACATATATATCTCCACCAATCTGGAACGCCAAGGCCAAGGATGCCGGCGATGGGGTGTACCCAAAGTCGCCGGTCCTTGAGCTTGATCTTTTAGGCAAGCTCGGAGCGATCAAAGCCGAGCCCGCTTCGCCAAAACCCGCGCCGAGAGTGTTCGCGTGCAACTACTGCCCGAGGACATTAGTAGCGGTATTTCTGCAGTACGCTGGCCGTAGGCTCGACGTACAAGTGCGCTCCGTGATCCACAAGCCGTACGGTGCTTCGGCCGCGTCCGCCGCTGCAGGTGGGCTGTTGTACAGGCGCCACAACGGATATTTGTCGTTCTACGCTGCAGCGTTTCCGGCGGAGGATATTCAAACGCGAAGCCAGGTCAGTCCTCCAATTACATTGACTTGACACTTAGACTTTAGACTCGTCGTCGTTGGTTGGCTCGACAATTATGCATGTCTGCTTTTCTAATGGCTCGACAATTATGCATGTCTGCCAGGTTTCGCTGGCGCTTGTGAGCATTCTGATGGCCACGGAGAGCCTGAGGGCTGTAGAACGTCCTCGGGCAGTAGTTGCACGCGAACACACTCGGTGCGGGTTCTGGCGAAGCGGGCTTGGCCTTGATCGCTCCGAGCTTGCCTAAAAGGTTGAGCTCGAGGACCGGCGACTTCGGGTACACCCCATCGCCAGCGTCCTTGGCCCTGGTCATGCTCAAACCCAAGTTGAATTGGTCTTTTGTCTCTGTTATCACTACAAAAAAATTCAGCATTAGAGACGGAATATTCCGTCGCTATTCCGTCGCTAAACTAGTTTAGCGACTGATTCGCGACGGAATCATTGTGTCGATACAAATTGTGTCGCTGGCTGTATTTAGAGACAGAACTATACTTCCGTCTCTAATTCCGTCGCTAAATGCTATTTTTTTTTGTTGTGTATCTTTGTCCACCATTCTGCAACTCTCTTTCCGTGCTCTGTTTCGTCCCTGTTGACATTCATCTTCTCCTGAGCCTTGGCGTTCCAGATTGGTGGAGATACATATTTGGAACGACGATTTATATAGAGAGAGAGGGATAAGGACAATGAAAGTAAATTTCTTAAAGCTTCTTTGAGATCCGTGGCAGTATTTTTGTGAAGATGACTTTCTATCGTTATAAGTTTATTTTCTACATGATCTATTATATGCGCATATACTTTGTCATGTTCTCAAGGTTGTAAAGTATAAGCAGTTCCATCCTATTAACAAGGAATTACATTAAGGCGGTACTAGTATATTCCAGATAGTATCTACCTCTTCCTCTTGAACTATACGACTCTGTTTACTTGGGAGCAGGGCCGGCTCAGGGCCTATGCAGAAATTTTGTTTTAAGCCTTTGACATTGTTTTTAAAAAAAAAAAACCTTACCATTTTTCATTTAGACTTGATAGAAAACGGTGGTTTACATTTTTTAACAAATTAAATATTAATTTTATAAAATATTTTTTTTTATACAATTTAATTTTCTCACTTTTTATATGTAAAATTATTAATTAAATTTTTATATTCAAGATAACCTAATTCAGATAAATATAAATTAAAATATTAAATAGAGTATTATTAGATATAATAATATCTCAAGTAGATAATAAGTTTACAATTCACTTAACTAAAAATAAGTGTATTCAAAATTGTTTTAAAATGAAGAAGATAGAAGTATGTCTACTTATTTAAATGTAAGGTGGAGAGAACAACCCTTTAAAAAAGGAATAAAATTGAGAAAATAAGAACAATAAAATAGGATAACAATACAAAAAAATCATTCTCCCATGCTCAACTCATCATCATCATCGACGAAGCACAATAAATAAATAAATAAAAATAATGTACAAAATAACAAACTAAATACAATCCTTAGAAAATAAAGATCATAATGAGACTAAACCTGTCATTATCATTTATCAAGAACTAAATGGAAACCAATTTAACAACTGAGCAAAAAAAAATAAACCATATTTTTTATTACTTAAACCAGAACAATTATAAATGATAGAATGAAGACACAGGAAAATTGAATAATTTATGATAGTAAATATATCTAAATAAAAATTAAACTTAATCTATCAAGAAAGTGAAATGGTAAAGGTATCTAACTTATTATTGCTAAAAAAAATAATAAAATCTTCCATTTTGATCCGACACAATATGGATGAATGCATGAACATTTGAATTTAATCAAGGAGCATAATAGTACCGACTAAATCAGCATGTTAGTGTTAAGTGGAGATGTAAAGTTTCTCTTCTCGAATATCAATGAGCAAGAAAAGCACAGAGAGAGAGAGAGAGTTGGAAAAGAAGAGGGGAAACTTCAAAAAAAAAACTAACATTTTTATTTTGTATTGTATGAATAAGATAAAAAAAATTTAATTCATGTTTTTATTGATTAAAGAGAAAATATCACCAACTAATGAGAAATGTAAAGAGAATACGCTATGATTGAGAGATATTGAAGAGGAATAGATTAAGTTTTATAAAATAACATTCATAATTTTTAAAAAATTAATTTGTTGAAAAAAAAGTCTCTTTATGATTCTATCTATTGGAATCATAATGAGATCCTTGTGAAATCTGAAGCTTTGATAGATTGAGATCATGCAAATATTTATTTAATCATGCGGATCTTATTTTTTCCATTCTCTTAAAAGGTATATATAAAAATATATTTAATATATTAAAAAATAATGATCCTAATTTTTAGATAATGAAATTGCATAATCTTTTATTATGTGGACCTATTTTTTTCATTATCTTTAAAAAATATTTTTAATACATTAAAAATAATGGGCCCCAATAAAAATTGGGTCCCTAGGCATAGGCCTCAATGGCCTATGCCTAAAGCCGACCGGGAGAGTGGAAAGCAAAATTAAGGAAAAGTTTTCACGGTGGAAAAATTTTCATCGTTTATTTCATTAAAATTTTTCGAAGGAGAAGTAACGCAATCCATCAACGGATAATTTTGGAGCCAAAATCGATCATCTCAAAATCGGACTGAAAACAACGGATGAAAACAATGTGACTGGTATTGGACTACAACAACATACCTTGGAGAGTATTTGTGTCTTGCAAACAGTCTAGAGGGATGTTAACGGCAAGAAATATCCAACTACCAGCATTAACTGAGAGAGCCTAATGTGGGCTTCATTAAATGGAGAAGACCAAGAAATATAGATAAGAAACCATTGATGTTGCTGGTTCCACACCCTACCATTGGTCCAGGGATCCCTTGGGTAAGCAGTACTGCATACTAATACTCTCTTCTCTTTTCCTGCTTACTCACCCTCCTATTTCTCTGCTCTCCTTTGCTACTTACTTGTATAGGTACAGCTTGATTGTCAGTACTTACTGCTCTATAATTATCTAAGAACATGTTGAAAGTTGAAACAGATATGCATACTAATATTCTCTTCTCCTCTCTACTGCTAACCCAGACTCCTCTCCCTCCTATTTCTCTGCCCTTCGTTACTACTGAATTGTATAGGTATAGCTTGATATACTGTCAGTAATTACTGCTCTATAATTATCTAAGAATATGTTGAAACTTGCAACAGATATTAACACATGACTAGATTCTTTTTTTTTCCCACCTTACTACAAAGGGATCTTGTATAAGGAGCATCTTAACTGTTACAATATAAATCATTTATTTGGTCCTCCTAAATGTACAGGCCTATTTTGATTCTAAAACTCATCTATGATGCTTTATAGAATTCTTAACTTAGCCGTTCACACATTACTTCATAGTTTTGACTTGTCTTCTTGTTGATTGTCAATCATTGTTTTCCTGAAAGGAATGAGTTATCTGTACTTCTTTTAATTTCGGTCTTTTATATCTTGAAAAATAGAATTTGAGATCTTTTATACTCGAATTCTGTCTATGCATATTATGTTTGTGGGCACCAAGAAATTGATGTCAGCCATCCTGAGTTCTTTAGTAATGCAAAGCTCAATGGGTACATTCCTCTGAATAAAGAGGCAAGTTGTCAAACTTCTGCACATGATCTTCTTATTGAAGATTGAATATTCATGCATGTTATTATGGGTATGCTTAACTTGTGACCTAGGTCATAGCCGAGTTCTTTAGTAATTCTGTCTATGCATATTATTTGCAGAATTGAGCAAGTGTCGAATCCATGCAAAGCCCGAGGAATTACCCTCTCATGTGATGGCTAGCTTCAATTTCCTGATTTACTCACTCCCAATGGTATGGGGCAATTGTGGGAGGCCGCCAAGATGATGGATTTCACCTTTTACAAAATATAAGAAGAGATACAGCTCTAATTTTAGCTTATCAAATCCCTTTTAATTCTAAGGTCTAATATAGGAATAAATGCAACAATAATTACAAGGGATATATACCACAATAATGAAAATCTTAGAGAGATAATCAAAGGATATAAGCTATAACAAAAGGAAACAAGAATATATTAACTTCCCCAATCAAATTGATGCAGATAAGTCTATCAACATCAATTTGCTATTGAGAAACTTTTGTTGTTGCCTTTTCAAACCTTTCATAAAGATATCAGTTATTTGGCGATCAGTAGTAAGATGAGGAAGAGTGATAACACCTTGAATAAAGGCCTCCCTAATGTAATGACAGTCCACCTCTATGTGCTTTATGCGTTTATGATATACTAGATTTACAACTATTTGAATGACACTCGTATTATCACAATAAGTGGAGTTGGATTAGGTACAGGAAATCAAAGTTCAAAAAATGACCACGTAACTATACAATTTCAGAACAAACTGCAGACATGACTCTATACTTGGCCTCCGTGGAAGATTTAGAGACACAATCCTACTTCGTACACTTCCAATAAATCAACGCATCTCCAAAGAAAAATGCAACAACTTGTTGTAGACTTTCTAGTATCCGAGCAACCAACATAATCTGCATCACTATACACAGTCAAATGAAGAGCATATTTTGTAGAAAAAAACAAGCCATGAGTAGGTACCCAATTAAGTATCAAATAATGCAACAAACTACAGTAAGATGAAGATGTCGAGGTGATTGCATAAATTTTTTAACTATATGGACAACATATGAGCCATTGGGCCTTGTAATTGTTAGAAAAAGATCAAGAAAAGCTCGCCTTCATCTTTTCAGTATTTACATTCACCTCCACTGGCGTATCAACAACAGTAGCATCCTTTAAACTAGCTAAATCAATGAGATCTTAAATATATTTATGTTGATTCAAGAACAAACCATGATCTCGAGAGTGAAAAAATACATATGATGCCCAAGATCTTTCATTTTAAAATGTACTATCCAACATACTTTTAAGCTTAGTGATCATCCGATTGTCATTACTAGTGATGATAATATCATTGTGTGAAAGAGAAGGTGAGAAGAATGTTGCAAAACTTCTTGATCCAAGCTCTAGGTGCCTGCTTCAACCCATATAAAGAGTGTCTTAGCTTGCAAACTTCATGAGAAGCTGTCATTGACATACCAGGTGGAAGTTTCATGTAAATATCTTCCTTAAGATCTCCCTTCAAGAAGGCATTTTACATCCATCTTATGTAAAATCCAAGATTTAGAGGATGCAATAACAAGAATGGTTCTCACCATGGTCATCTTAGCAACTGGTTCAAAGGTTTCTTAATAGTCGATGTCATATTCTTTTTTATTTCCAAGAGCAACCAATTTATATCTATCTAAAGACTCATCAGACTTGAGTTTCATTGTATAGACCCACTTACTACCAGTGGACTTAATATTTAGAGGACAAGAAACAATGTCCTAAGTATAGTTTTCCTCAAGTGCTTGAAGTTCTACTTCCATTGCTTGTTGCCAACACTCATGTTCCATAACCTATTTATAATAAGTGGGAATGGAAATAGAAGACAAAGTAATAGACATAGTCACAAGGGTTGAAAAACTATATCTTTCAAGAGGTCTGTGAGGTCTAGAGCTTCTTCAAAGAGGAGGTGGATCATTGGAAATAAGATCAAATGTCGCAAGAAGACGTGGTGGAACCTTGGTGAGATTTGTAGGAGGATCAACAGGAGTGCGCCAAGGATATGGATTAAAACTCTTTCCATTTCACCCAATACGAGCAAAATATTTTGTTCTGCTCATGAGTTGGCACCGACATCGACGGAGATGTGCCGGCTAGCGCGCCTTGAGGCCCCATGGATGCGTTGAGTTGGCCTGGGAACGCATCTAAAGGCATTGCATGGGATGAAACAGGTGGGGGCCAAGGGGAATAGTTTTAATCAACTCCTAATTATAATTGAAATAATTTAAATAGACTTAATTAAACCTTAATAAAATTATCTCATGATATATATATATATATAAAAGATTTTGTTATTTCGCACACTCGTGAGCTCTTAATAAAATTGTCTCATTGTTTTTTTTCAAAATAATTTCTAGACTTAATAATATATCATAATCCTTAAACCCTAAAGCCAAAACCATAAATGGCGGAACCCTAAGTTTAAAAAAGTTAAAAAAATTCCTTCACATTGTGCGGTGCATAGCATAAAAACCCTAAGTTTAAAATATCAAAACTATGTCAACACAACGTGATACGGTATCGAAACTGTATTGTTTCGGGACTGAACATCGACACAGCTCGAGATTTTAAACCATAGTTTATGATAAACCAGATTTAAATCTTGAAAAATATGATAAAATAGATAGAGAAGGAAATTCTAAGATATGTTGATGGACTGATTTAAAAAAAAAAATCCTAGAAACACAAGGATATAGTAGCAAAGAAATCATTTTTGAATTCCAACATATCCTAAAAAAGCACACTTGCAGATTGAACAATAAATTTATTTCTTTCATGTGCAGGAAGATAAACAAAACAAACCCATCCAATGATGTACAAAGTATATTTGGCTCCCAAACAGGAGCAGCGACCTTTGTTCCAATGCAGCAGGGTCAACCCGTAGCACCGAGTAATGTACAAGGCAGCTTCCTTCAATCATCTGCATCACTGGCAGCACCAACTACAACACGCACTGTTCCGCTTGTTGCTCCTGTAAATATGCAGACCAACCAGTTCAACCTTCTTTCAGAACTTGGCTTGCAGGCCTTAATTAATATGGAATTCAATGCTCCTACTCTACTTTATCTTTTTGAGTTCGAAATGAAATGAAATCGACAGTCTGGGCTGACATATATATGTTGCTTTAATTCTGCAAATGCATGTGGTTTTCATCATGCATTAAGCACAACTATTATAACCTCAAACCTTTCTTAAAATATGAATAGCAAGAGGTGCAAATATTCCATGCACTTGTATTTCACACCAGATTGACATGTCACTATTTACACAATGCTCCTGAGTTCCTATACCTTGTTCTGCATTCATACTCGGAAGCTTTCCTTGTTGTGCCTCATTTATATTTGATTTTTTTTCTACAGCTAAAACCAATCCTCGTGCGGATATTGGAAGATTTCTTAAACTTAATTTTCTGCATAACTTGTTGATCTTTGGTTACCTTCAATCGAAAGGAGAAATAAGCATTACACAATGTTCTTGTTGTACATGACTCTCATCCCCCGGCCCGTTCGATATCCCCATTTTTCACAAGTCCTTTGGATCATTCTATGTGAAAAGGAACTTCATTGTAGCACTAAAATATGTGATTCTTGATCTGTTTGGTTTTTGTGTTAAGAATAGTGTAACTATAACCTGTCTATATGAGAAGTTATTCAAAGATTTTTTTTTTCAGAAAAGATTAATTTTTCTATGTCTGATTCAACGATTTTATATTCGATATAACATGCATGCAAATATTAATTAGTGAAGATTTAAAAGTTTATTTTCATCATGTGTTACCTGTTGGTATGCACTGAAACTAGTCAATTTTGTTATCATTCTGTGCCAAACTTTTCATTGATGTTATCTTCTTCATTGAAGCATGTAATTAATAAGCAGTTAGATGATGAGTCGTCGTCGTACAGTTGAATAATTAATTTGACACTTATCCTCGCAATAAATGCCCCTGAATGAGATTAAATATACTAAAACGGAGACCATTCGATCTTTCTCTAAAATCTTGTGATGACAAGAGCTTAGGGTATCTTTACTTGTTAAAGTTTTTATCATTTCAATATGCAATGTCAATATTATAAAATCTTATTGATACATCCCTAATGATTAAAAGCTCTAAGTGAGTTTTTTATGATATAATTTATAGTATATAGTTGCAAGGCTCCATATATATATACATCAATTTTAATACAAAAGAGCATGTTTGAATTTTCACTACTATTTTTAAACTATAAACCTCAAACCTGTTTAAATATTTTTATTTAACTTTTTTTATTTTAAAGACTTTTCACAAATCTTGCATTGGAGATGCTCATAGTGTGTTAGATTGTTTTTTTTAAGTAATTGATAGTTGTTATTAGTCATTTTATTTAAAAGTGAAATAAAATCAGTTATTTCAAATTACTGAAATTAAGAAAAATTATC
Organism: Zingiber officinale; assembly: GCF_018446385.1. Lineage (NCBI taxonomy): Eukaryota > Viridiplantae > Streptophyta > Magnoliopsida > Zingiberales > Zingiberaceae > Zingiber > Zingiber officinale. The sequence goes on from NC_056002.1 coordinate 31,475,872, forward strand.
TAATAAATTCTAAAGCTTCCAAATAATTTATATTAATTAGTTTCATATTTTTAATGATTTCAACAAAAAAATTCAAAATATTACTTTCTAATTGGTTGCACAGCCAATTCTAATTTTAATAAATAATGTTCCAAATGATTTTTTTACTCAACAATAAGCTTTTGATGTTTAAATTTTACTTTTATATATATATTACTATTTTATTAAGAATCTGGACCTTTACTAACTCTCAATTAATTTGGTGAAATCTAAAATTAAATTATTTAATGTCATTTTTTTTCATATTGAAAATAATTTCAAGCTTTATTAATAATTTTTATAAACATAGTAATAAGGGATTTAGAGTTCAAGATTCAGCTACAGTGTATTATCATTATTGAAAATTGTTCTCATTAATCAATTAAGAATCTAGAGTCTCTTTAGTCTCACATCTTATGATTGGTAACACTTCTACAAATACCTTAAACCGGCGATATTAAAAAACATACTTTTCTCGACTTTTTAGCTAATATAAAGTATGATATTAAATTAATTTTTTATAAAGGGAATCTGTTATAGTAGCTTGCTACTGGGGTTAAATTCTCAAGCGTCACCCTTGCATAGGGATGTAAACGAGCCGAACCGAGCCGAACAGTATTAGGCTCGAGCTCGGCTCGTTTAAGTTATATTCGGACTTGAGCTCGGCTCGTTTAAGTTATATTCGGGCTCGAGCTCGGCTCGAGCTCGAATCGAGCTTTTATCACAAGGCTCGAGCTCGGCTCGTTTTAGAATTATCAGGCTCGCGAACAGTTCGAGCTCGGCTCGTTATTAGCTCGATTATCAAAGTTAACGAGCCTAACTCGTTAAGCAAGCTCGGGCTCGTTTTCGGGCTCGTTTAGAGCTCGTTTTTGACTCATTTTAAAGCTCGTTTTTTGGCTCATTTTAAGGCTCGTTTTAGAGCTCGTTTTTTTGGCTTATTTTAGAGCTCGTTTTTTGGCTCGTTTTAAGGCTCAGTTTAAGGCTCGTTTTAAAGCTCATTTTTTTGGCTCGCGAGCCTATAAACTAGCATGTTCGCGAGCTCACGAGCCGAATATCCTTAAGCTCGAGCTCGGCTCGATAAAACTGTCGAGCTCGAAATCGAGCTCGAGCTCGGCTCGATAAGATAAACGAACGAACTCGAACGAGCTTTTTACCGAATCGAGCTCCGAATAGCTCGCGAACCGTTTGCTTCATTTACATCCCTACCCTTGCATTACACTATTGTACGAGTCTAGCGTATTCTTACCCAATTTATGGGCGGCCTTTTGGCTAATATTCATTTTATAAAATTTATATTCATGTATTTAGCCCTGTCCCCTTCCAGGGACGTATTTTAGTGATAGATTCTATAGAAACTAGACGATCCTATTTGGTCAAATACCTAGCGACAAACTTCCATAGTCCTTTCAGATATTTCTGAACAACTTTCTATATTTGTATTACAAACCTGAAGATTTGTTTATTGACGATAGTGATTATTATGATGATATTGATGATGACCTTAATCTTGATACAAAGCTACTAGATATGACGAATGTGCTAACTATGGATATGTCATCGAGTATATACAGATTTTATATTGATATCACTTTTTGATTCGTATTAGCAAGAGCAATGTCTCCTTGCATAATATGGATTCCAAATATTCATGATCTGTATATGAATTACAGATCCTTCGGTCTAAACTATCTCTCAAGAGATTGTGAAAGATATTCCACTAGAAATATTCTTGTTATTAATTAGTTCGACTCATATTAACGAGCATGAAGAAATTAACGATATTTTTTTATCTTTTGAATTGTTCTGTGGATTGGTCGCTCAAGATCTTTGGTCTTCACCTAGACCTGATGAAAATAATTGAATCGTTTTTTATAGATTCCTTGAGAATAATTCTAATCTAATTCATGGCCTGTTAATTAGAACTAGAAGGCACTTTGTTGGATTCCTCACTGATAGAAAAAATTAAAAAATTAATTTTTAATATAATAATATTTTATATGTATTAATTTTTGTAAAATTGAGGCGATTTTGCTATATAACTACCCCAATAGCGATATTTATTGATAATAAAAACAAAGAACCACTTATTTTTATAAGGAAAAAATATAATTAAATTAAATGGATGTCTCCTCTTTCGTGTAGAAAGCGAACTACGTTTAATAATTATTTCTAATTTTTAAAATAATTAAATTTGCTTATTTTTTTTTAATTTAAAATTTACGCCACGCCGTCATTTAAATTGGCCAATGGCCAACCCGTACCAGCTCGACTTCTCCCTCGTCGTCCTCCTCCGACCAGCTAATCGCCGCATTCCCATTCGAGCAAGCAAGAGAAGGGCACGAAGCCACGCCTTCTCTTCCCTTTCGTCCCCGCAACGCCAAAGAATTTGACTCCTTCGAGGCTGGAGCCGTCCGTCAACGTCCAGCGATGGGGAGCAGATGTAGAGGAGGAGAAGGGCGGGAAGGTGGAGGGATGGCTCTACCTAGCTTCTTCCGTTCCACTGGGATGTTATGTGTTATATAAGAGCATCCGCACTCATCCAAGTATTTTATCCTAACTGTTGGATAGGATAAGCTAAAAAATTAATCTTTGCATATCAACTGACCTAGTGATTTCCTAAATTTTCAAGTTTAATTTATGTTGACCGAATGAACTTGAATTAAGGTTTTAGGGTATAATTTAGATAAATAAACTCTTAAATTTAAATACCTAAACTCATCAAATATAATTATCATATAATTTAGATGAGATTTGTTATTATGTGTTTAAATTAAATTAAATTATTATTATTATTATTATTATGTTGTGTTTTAATTTTTTATTTAAATATTTTATTAAATAATAAAAGAATAATATTGTATAGAAAAAAATTAGATCGAGTTATTCAAATCCGGGTTCTAGTTTATAGTTTTTAGGTTGGTTAGAAATTTAAGATTAGATGGGGATTAGAAATTTTTATAATACCTTTACTTTATTTTAACTTAATATAATTCATCCTATTCATCCAAATTAACACTCCTAATTAGGGCCCCCTTTAATTTTTTAGTGTAAGAGGCGTATGGAGTATAGAAATAGAGAGTGAAAGAGAGGCAACGATACGACCACACCTCCTTTTAACATAAACATATACCTTCTCAGTTGAATAGATCTACCTTAGAATGATTTATCTAGTTTGCAACAAACGACTAGTGGTAAAAACATGTCAAATAATCCGTCTATGAATGGGGCTTTGCCAAAAAGTATAAGAGGGTGAATAGGTCCATCATATATAAATGTCTGTCTAGTCCGTAGTAAACAGCTCGTCATAAGAACAACATCAAATCCGTTTATGGTTGGGGATTTGTCAAAAAGTTCATGAGGCTATGTAGGCCCATCACAAAGGCCTACCTAGCCCGTAGTAAACGGCTCGCGATAGAGACACATCAAATTCGTTGATAGCTGGTCACTTGTTCAAAGTGACTTCATGTGGCTTGGAGGGGGCAATGGCGACCTGAGGCCATGGTCTGAGATGGACTGACAGAGATCACATGGAGCTACTGATGGCTCCTAGGCATATGATAGTGGCACATGATATGGAGGGTGCGAAGCACCCACAATAAGGATGAGACATAAGGAGTATGGACACAAATCAGGAGGACGAGGCACAAGTAGCATGGGCACATATCATGAGCGATGCTGGTTGATACCTTAGCTCAATATGCATTACCGAGGATGGCAGCCAACATGCACAGTAGAATGTGCAAGAGTTGGTACACGAGTAAGTACATGTACATAATCATAGATTCCCTTCTAAATTTGATAGTTCGTCAGACATGACATGAGGAGCTCTAAGATCATTTTATATGATTATGTATTTTGATGATATATATATATATATATATAGGAAAACTCCCGTGGGGTCGGACCGGTCACTCCAGGTTGGACGTTACCCAACCTAGTTAATCATTTTTTGCCCCCAGAGTTATGATGTAGCGGTAAGGACGCTCAGTTGTCGCCCAGACACCTACGTTTGATTCTCAACTACGACGTATTTGTAAGATTTTTTCCTCCAAATGGAACTGCAACTAAGGAATACTAGGTTTCTAGACCGCCCACCGCAAGTGCTTCCACATTTATCCTAGTGGCCACTGGGAAATTTTCATTGGCCCAGGCCGAGCACCCAGGCTCGACATTAACCAGCCTTCTTAATCATTTTTTTTCAAAATGCTAAAACAATTTCCTAAGTGATCCGGTGGTAATGATGGGGGACCCGTCCAGGAGGAGGAGGAGGAGGTCAGTGACACGTAGGAGTCAAAGGTCAAGAGGGTCGACCCTAAGGTCCTGTCGAGCGGAATCTCCCAGGCCGGATGAAAGACAGCTCGACCACAGGTCGGGTTTCTGACGCAAGGTAAAGGAGTTTCTATGCCGAGCGGCCAAGCCGCCCGGCTGAGTCGCAGATCAAGGTGGCGCAATCTCATCCGAGCACATGACCGGGGGCCTTCCCGCTCGGTCCGATACACTCACATCCTCGCCCGCCTGGTACACCGGGCGGTCGGCCCGCCCGGCCCAGGAATAGACGAAAGACAGAAAAGGACAAAAGGGATAGCTGGGGATATCAGCTTAGAGACAGCTGCCGCCGACAATCGGCATGGTCAACGGTCAGGCCGTACACAGAATCGTACGATGGAAGTTTCCACTGTCCCATTAGGGATATGCTCAGACAGTTGCGGAATGGCGTCAGACATGCTTTTTCTGACATCCATGTTTGAGGTATGTTTGGGGAAGTGTGCACGCCTCGGGAAGCATGCACGCATCTCCCCGAGGTCCTATATAAGGACCCCTAAGCTTCAGCGGAGGTATGCAATGATCCACACTGTAGCTACAGTTCTCAGTATCTTGCTCCAGCTTTCTTCTCGCCTGACTTGAGCGTCGGAGGGTCGTCGCCGGGAACCTCATCCCAGCCCGACTTTGTTGCAGGTTCGTCGGAGGTCCACCTCATCCCGACGTCTACACGAGGCCAGCAGAGAGCGCCACATCCCCAACTTTCATCAACTCATAGTTCGGACAGGATCAAATTGGCGTCGTCTGTGGGAACGCACCTGATTCTGAGCAGAGAAGATGGAAGAAGCTGGACGCCAACTCATGGTGACGCTCTCTCCCGAAGAACTCGACACGCTTATCCAAGCGCGAGCGGCTAAGATTGTGGAGCAACAACAGAAGGCTCAAGCCGAGCGGATAGCACAGCAGGCGACGTCGGCTTCAGGCGGCCGAGCGGCCCCGGAAGACCGACCGGAGCAACTTTCGAAATGGGGGCAGAACAAAGGTCCGACCGACACTCAAGTGGAAGCACCGCCCGCCCCGATACCGTTCCATCGGGCTTTGTTCCAGACACCATCAGAAGTCGTGCAGGCCAACCTCGACCGGGGGTCTTCATCCGACGAGGCACCTATCCATGACACCCGGAAGGGCAAGGCACCCCGAACGGAGTCATCCCCCGAGCGGATGAACCGTCAATTTTTTGAAGCCATCCTGAGAGACCCACTACCGAGGCACTACACGCCCTCGACGATCGGAGAATACAACGGGACCAGCGACCCGGATGACCATCTGGGTAAGTTTGACAACACTGCCACACTACATCAATATACAGATGGTGTAAAATGTCAAGTGTTCCTCACCACCCTTTCGGAATCTGCGCAATGGTGGTTCCGGAAGTTGCCGGATGGATCGATAACCAGTTTTAAGGAGTTCCGAACGGCTTTCCTCCATCATTTCGCGAGCAGTAGGTGATACCAAAAGACCAGCGTTAGTCTGTTCGCCATCAAACAAGGCTCGAGGGAGTCGCTCCGAACTTACATCCAGCGCTTCAACCAGGTGGCCATGGACATCCCGACGGTCACCTCGGAGACCATGATGAACGAATTCACGCAAGGACTCGTGGACGACGACTTCTTCCGATCGCTCATCCGAAAGTCACCCCGCAGTTATGACCACATGCTGAACAAGGCCAATGAATACATCAACGTGGAGGAAGCCCAGGCGGCGAGGAGAAAAGAAGTGTCGTCTAAACCGCCGACAACCGTCGAGCGGAAGCCCCCAGCCAGCCACCAACCGCCGAGGGGACCTCGGGCCGAGGGAGCAAGGCCACACCACGAACCCCGGCCGCATGCAGTCCAGCATGTAGCGGTCAATCGACCTAAACCGAAGGGAAAGGTATGGACTCCCATGTTCTGTTCGCTTCACCAATCAGCCACCCACAACACCTAAGATTGTCGAAGCCTTCCGCCGATCGTTCACCCCAAGCCCCGAAGCTATCGTCGTCGATCCCCTTCACCCGATCGGAGACACAGACACCAGGATACCGGACGGCGTGGGGCTAGGGAATCGCCTGAGCGGCATCAGCAACCGAGGGTCAATCACCAAGCTTCGCAAGAGCGACCAAGACCTTCCGCTCGGTAGGAAGAGAATAGAAGCAACGTAGCTCGAGGCGAAATCAACATCATCGTCAGTGGCCCCACAAGAGGAGATTCGAACCGGGCCAGAAAGTCACACGCTCGGCAACTTAGGATCCACGCGGTCGGCTGCAGTCAAGAGCAGGCGAGCCGGCCCGAGATCAGCTTCGAACCCCGGGACCTTGAGGGAGTCGAAGTCCCCCACGATGACACCCGCATCATCCGAGCGGTAATAGCTAATTATACTATTCACCGCATATTTATTGATACAGGCAGCTCGGTTAGCATCATTTTCAAAAAGGCATTCGATCAACTTCAAATTGACCGAGCCGAGCTACTGTCAATGACGACCCCGTTATACGAGTTCATGGGCAATGAGGTCCTCCCGATCGGCCAGACCAGACTGGCTATCTCGCTAGGGGAGGAGCCTCTCAGGAGAACGCGGACCACTAACTTCATCATGATCGACGCCTCTTCCGCATACAATGTGATCCTGAGGCGGCCGACACTCAACGAGTTCCGAGCAGTCGTCACAACATTTTGTCAAAAGATAAAATTCCCCGTCGAGGATCAAGTGGGGGAAGTCCGAGGGGACCAGCTGGCAGCCCGGCGATGTTATGTGGAAATGGTCCGAGTCGAGGCAAAGGCCGCTCGGAAAGCTCCACGGATCGAGGTAAATGCTATAACTGAAAAGCCACCTTCCTTGGTTTATGAAGAAAAGGAATAGGTACAGATCCACCCTGCCCGACTGGACTCCACTACGTTCATAGTATCCGACCTGGAGGTGAGCTAGAAGGAGAGGCTGGTCAAATGCCTCCAACAGAACTGCAACGTCTTCGCTTGGTTGACTCACGAGTTGTCGGGAGTCTCGCCGCGCATAACGCAGCACGAGCTTCATGTTCGGTCGGACGCTCGGTCGGTGAAGCAGAGGAAGAGGGACTTCAGCGCCGAACAGAATGTCATCATCCGAGCTGAAGTCGAGAAGCTCTTGCAGGCCGACCATATACAAGAGGTGCAATTCCCAAGCTGGCTCGCAAATATGGTGCTAGTCTCCATGCCAGACAACAAATGGAGGGTCTGCATTGACTTCCGTGACCTGAATAAAGCGTGCCCGAAGGATTTCTACCCTCTGCCCCAAATCGACCAACTGGTAGAATCCACCGTTGGGTGTGAGCTGATATGCATGCTGGATGCATATCAGGGCTACCACCAAGTGTCGCTCGCCCGGGAAGATCAAGAAAAAGTGAGCTTCATTACTGCGGACGGGACTTACTACTACAACGTAATGTCGTTCGGGCTGAAGAACGTCGGGGCTACATACCAAAGGCTAATGAACAAAGTATTCTGGGAGCAGATCGGGTGCAACCTGGAGGTATATGTGAATGATATACTTATTAAATCTTTCCAGGCGGCGGATCTTTGTGCAGATATAGAGGAAACCTGCTGAACGTTGAGGAAGTACGGAGTCAAGCTGAACCCTCAAAAGTGTTTGTTCGGGGCAAAAGGCGGACGCTTCCTCAGTTACATCGTGACCGAGCGGGGTATAGAGGCGAATCTTAGCAAGGTGAAAGCGCTACAGGATATGTCGCCTCCCAAAAACCTGAGGGAAGTGCAGCGTCTTACCGGTCGGATAACGGCGTTATCATGATTCATCTCCAGAACGATCGACCGGAGCCTACCTTTCTTCAAGATCCTGCGTAAAGCTACCAAGTTTCAGTGGGACGGGGAGTGTGATCGGGCGTTTGAAGATTTGAATGTCTATCTGAATTCGTTACCTGTATTGGCTAAGCCGAACATAGGCGAGCCGCTCCGTATATACTTGTCATCAACCGAGCATGTTGTTGGCTCGGCGCTAGTGAAAGAGGACGGGGAAGAGCAGCCCGTGTATTTCCTTAGCCACACTTTAAAAGACACTAAGTCCCGCTATATCGGTCTCGAGAAGCTCACTTTCGCGCTGGTCTTGGCCGCACGGAGGCTCCACCCTTATTTCTTAACACATACGATCATCGTCATAACGAACAACCCGCTGGGAAGAGTGCTCCTAAATACAGAAGCATCAGGGCGGCTCATCAAGTGGACAATGGAGCTCAGTGAATTTGACATCCAATATCAACCCCGCTTGGCGATTAAGTCACAGTCCTTGGCGGATTTCATAACGGAGGTACAGAATCCTGAGCCTGAAGCTTTATGGAGAGTATTTATAGACGGATCATCCACTCGGCTCGGAAGCGGGATTGGTATCTTGCTACTTTCTCCTTAGGAAGAGCGGATGCATCTGTTTGTCCGGTTGGACTATCGAGCAACAAATAATGAAGCAAAGTATGAAGCTCTCATAGTTGGCTTGCAGGCCGCCCGACATGTGGTGGTCGACCGAGTAATCCTTTACTTGGATTCTCAGCTTGCCGCCCAGTAACTCTCAGGCACTTTTGAGATAAATAATGCGAGGCTTAAGCTCTACGCGGAAGCCTTCGAAAAGCTTAAACCCAACTTCAGGGAGGTAGTCATACAGAAGATACCCCGAACGGAGAACCAGGCGGCGGACGAATTAGCTAAACTTGCGAGCTCGATAACACTGGTGGTGATCCAGCAGCCGATCGAGCAAGTATCCTTGGTGGCTCATATCGACAGGATGGAGGGTCTCACGTTCCCAGGTGATTGGAGAACGGCCATAGTCGAATTCCTGCGATCGGGAGCCACACCATCCGATCGAGGTGAGGCACAATTGTTGAGAAGAAGAGCCGGTCGGTTCACCCTTATCGGGGATCAACTCTACAAAAAGGCTTTTTCTCGACCATTGCTGAAGTGCGTCAGCTCGGAAGACGCAAAATATATACTGGAGGAAGTGCACCAGGGAACTTGTGGGGGACACCCGGGCGGTCGATCATTGGCGAGGAAGATTCTGCTAGCCGGGTACTTTTGGCCCACCCTACACGAGGATGCCGGGCGGCCCGTCGCTGCTTGTTTGTCCTGCCAGAAGTACCACAGTTTCTCCCATCGGCCAGCGGAGGAGATGAAAACATCTACAGTGTCCTGCCCATTCGATCAGTGGGGCATGGACATCGTGGGACCTTTACCCATGGCGACCAGGCAACGGAAGTTCCTACTAGTGGCGGTCGACTATTTCTCCAAGTGGGTTGAGGCCGAACCGCTAGCAAAGGTAATTGAGCAGATGGTCAAGAAGTTCATCTGGCAACATATAATATGTCGGTTCGACGTTCCTCGTAGGCTCGTGTCTGATAACGGGCGACAATTCGTCGGTCAGCAGCTCAACGAGTGGCGTGCGAGGTATGGCATCGAGCAGCATTTCACTTCCGTGGCATATCCTCAGAGCAATGGTCAAGCCGAAGTAGCCAACCGGTAAATCCTTCGAATTCTTCGTGTTTGGCTCGATCACATCGGGGGAAGTTGGGTGGACGAGCTGTCGGGCGTACTTTGGGCGATCCGAACGACCCCAAAGGAAGGAACGGGTGTTACTCTGTTCCACTTGGTATACGGAGGAGAGGCGGTCGTCTCGGTCGAAGTGGGCATAGAGTCCGATCGAGTCCGGAACTACGACGGAGACAATGCCGAGTCGAGATTACTCGAACTAGATCTGGTGGACGAGGCACGAGCCAAAGCAATCGTCCGGCTAATAGCGTACCGACAGAGGATGAAGCAGAACTACAACAGGTGAGTAATTCCCAGAGCATTCCAGGTCGACGACCTGGTGTGGAAGAAGGTGAAACCGGTCGGCGATGTAAGCAAGCTTGAGGCCCCCTGGGCAGCGCCTTTCAAAGTCATCGAGAAGTTCCGATCGGACGCCAACTACCTGGAAGATGGGGACGGACGGCGGCTAGAGCGACCATGGAGCACAAATCATCTCCAGCCGTACCGAGCTGGGTGAAAGGTACGCCAATGTAATGCATTTCATGTATATTCCGTTCGTCTGTATCCTTTAGCTACTGGAGTAAAGATTAGAAAAAAGACAAAGGATATGAGCCATGTGCGCCGAACGGCGAACCCCCATGAAGACCGTCGAGCGGCGACTATAAATCCCCCGGCCCGAAAACCGTCGAGCGGTGACGTTAAACTCTAGAGTTGGACCAGTGACTATAAACCCCCCGGCTCGAAGACCGTCAAGCGGCGACATTAAACTCTAGAGTCGGATCGGCGACTATAAACCCCCCGGCCCAAAGACCGTCGAGCGGCGACGTTAAACTCTAGAGTCGAAGCGGCGACTATCAATACCCCGCTTGGAAGACCGTCGAGCGGCGACGTTAAACTCTAGGGTCGAAGCGGCGACTATCAATACCCCGCTTGGAAGACCGTCGAGTGGCGACGTTAAACTCTAGGGTCGAAGTGGAAACCATAAATACCTCGCTCGGAAGACCGTCGAGCGGCGACGTTAAACTCTAAAGTCGGACCAGCGACTATAAACCCCCCGGCCCGAATACCATCGAGCGGCGACGTTAAACTTTAGGGTCGAAGCGGCAACCATAAATACCCCGCTCGGAAGACCGTCGAGCGGCGACGTTAAATCTCAAAGTCGGACTGACGACTATAAACCCCCCCCCCCATCTGAAGATCGTCCAACGACAACATTGAAACGCAATAGCTAACAAGAGACGAGCGGTGATCATTAGAAGTCAGGAGGAAATCAACACAACCCACTCAGGATACACGATTGTCTATGTTAGACCAGAAAGAGTAAACCGGCAAAGCGCGAGAAAACTTTCATAAAACAAACGGGGAAGTTCGCCGACCGAGCGGCATAACTACAAAAACACTTCATTCTAGAAAGTCAAAAACATCCTTCGGCACAGTGGTAAGAAGGGCAGCATGCTCGCGGACGGGAATTAGGAAGGACTCCAGAAGATGACCCTTTGCCTTCGGATAATCCGCCGTGGCTGTAATAGCCAACTCGAAGGCATGGACGAGCCAATCGCAGACCTTCTAAACGAACTCATCCGAGTGGATGTACTTCTGCCTCAGTATGGCGAACCGGCTTGGCTCAGTCTCCTGATACTCCTTGAGAGCATAGCGAGAGGCCTCTAGGGCCTCCTGCAGGGTCTTCAGCTCATCCTTGAGAGCCACCACCTCGATCAAACGACCCTTCTTCTCGCCGTCCAGCAGATCCGCCAACTCCTTTACCCGCTGTTCTAGGGCGCGGGCCTCCACATTCTTCGCTTCCAGATCGGCGATAGCGTCATTCTTCCGAGTGATCGCAAGTTCTATCTTGCGGTCATAAGTTTTGACCTGCTTTTCAAGCTGGCCCAGCATGTACGCCTGGTCGGCCATCTTCTTCCGCTCGGCCTCTAGCAGCTCCTTGGTCTTGGCCAGCTCCTTCTACAACTCGACATATGAAGGGCCCTGAGAAGAGGATGGCCCCGCCAGAAGTCTTGAGATGCTTTAGCTCTTCTTCTAGCATCGCCAGACGAGCGGCAACCGCTACATCTTCCACCCAACGCTAACGAAAAAGGAGCTTTTTAGTGCCGAACGGGGAGGCGATGCAAAGAAGTTTGGGTGGACAGAAGACTTACGTCGGTGGCATGCCGCATGTGACTGTTAGCTAGCTGATCGGGAGGCATTACGGCAACGCGAGCTCGGGCGTCCGCCCATACCTCGACGAGTGGCCCCCGAAGGGCGATCATGTGCTTAGGGGTTGTGGGCCGATCTGACTTCACCAAGTAATCCTCAGTAGGAAGATGCAGAGTGGCCTTAATGGTGCGGAGCCTAACCGACGTCGTGTGAGCGGACGCGGAGGGATCAGATGTTGGGGCGGACGGCGCTGAAAGTATGGTCGAGCGGCAAGGCCTCCGAGACGCCAGAGGCAGGGAGCGGACCGGCTGGGCCGCGATGGGATCTGCCAGCAATTCCAGCTGGGAGGGGGTCCAGTCGGAAGAGAGGGCCTCAACAGACGGCACCTGCCCTCTCGGAGAAGGAATGCCCGCCAGCTCGGACGCTTGTATCGCTGAAGTGGCCGAACGCAGGGGCGCCTCCATCCTGCGTCTCTTCCGGTTAAGGGGGAGATCATCTTCCGGTTCGGAATCGCCGGCGGTCGGATCCCTGCTAGTGGTTGCTTCGCCCGTCGCCTCCATAGGGGCGGTTTGAGCGGTCAACTCCCCAGCATCCGCTTCACTCTCACCTTCGTGAGAGCCGACCGGGGGCGATGTTCAGCTGCTCCATTTCCTTGGCTGCTGCTGCCTCAATTGTTGCCGCCTTCTTCTTCAGGATACCGAACAGGACGGACTCCGTCACAATGTTAGCTGTGAAAGAAAAATAAGAAAATTAGTTAGACTCAAATTACAAACAAAGATGAACTTCTTACCGAAGGTGTTCGGGAGCTTGGTTCGGCTCGGACTCAGGCCGAACATATACATCACCCCTTCTGGTATAAGCTTATTGATATCGAGCTTGAGGCCGACCAGCATATTTGCGGCCTGTAGATAGTCCAGCCGGGTCTTGTACCTCTTCAGCTTGGGGGAGGTCGGTGGTCCGACCTGCCACTTAGTCAAGAAGGGGAGCCGTCCGGGAAGACGAAGGAAGAAAAAGTATTCCTTCCAATGTTTGTTGGAGGTAGGCATCTTATCGAAGAAGACCAAGCTGATCCGAGACTAGAACAGATAAGTGTCCAGCTCGGATTGCTTGGGGTAATAGAAGTAGTAAAAAACCTCCGGGCGGAGGGGAATATTGTGAATTTTGAATAACATAACAACTCCACACAAAAGACGGAAGGAATTTGGTACCAGCTAGCCGAGCGGAATACCGAAGAAATTACAGATTTCGACGATAAAGGGATGAAGAGGAAAGCGCAGACCGGTCACAAACTGATCACGGAAAAAACAAACAGTGTCGAGCGGCTGTTTGTGCGGGCGGGCGGAAGGCGAGGGCAGAATAAGTTCGAAATCAGAGGGAAGATCAAAAGCATTAACTAAGCCCTCCGCATCACGCTGATCGAACCGTGACTCCATGGTAGTATACCACGGGCCGGGGCGAGGTCTGAGGGCTGGGAAAAACTAGCCATGGCCGGAATAGTGGAAAAGGCGAAGTCAGAAGAAAAAGCAAGGGGCTCAATGGGGAAGATGAACGGAACAGTGATCAAGAAGCAAGAACACGGCGAAGAATGCAAAGAAAACACGAGAACCAAGGAGCAAGAGGCAAAGGATCCTTACAGAAAAGAGGACGGTCGAAAAAAGAGGACGAGGAGTCGCCGGAATGCCAGGGAGCAAGTTCGCCGGTGCACTGAGCGCAAGCGGAGGCTTCTGAACGAACGACTGCGAAAATGCAGCGGAGGAGGGCGACGAGGGATTTATAAGGTTGGGACCGATCCTCTCGAGCCGTCAGATTCAGGTCACAGGGCCCGAGGCCCATATCTAACCGCTCATTTCAAACCACCGAAGGTCCTATCGGACGCGACGCCACCGCTGCACGATGACGGCAGTGACACCACGTGGCATCAGGTCACGGGAGCACATTTAATGAGCCCCATTACGGGGCAGAGGTCGCGTGCCCAACCTTAATGGTAAGGATTTGCACGCATTCCAGGGAGATCCTAGGGACGTCAGTGTTGACCGCCAGCGGGTCGGCAGGGTGATCATCAGTAGGAGGCTGAACGACGATACTAGCCTCCATATTGGCCGAGCGGAATGACATTTTCGAAAGTGGGAGAACGGCTATCACTCAACCCGACTCGCAGACCAGTCAGTCGGACTTAGTGCCTCCTTTGACTAGACTTGAGGGGGAGGCACGTGGTCCGATGGTAAGAATGGGGGACCCGCCCAAGAGGAGGAGGAGGAGGTCAATGACACATAGGAGTCAAAGGTCAAGAGGGTCGACCCTAAGGTCCTGCCGAGCAAAATCTCCCAGGCCAGATGAAAGACAGCTCGACCACAGGTCGGGTTTCCGACGTAAGGTAAAGGAGTTTCTATGCCGAGCGGCCAAGCCGCCCGGCTGAGTCGCAGATCAAGGTGGCGCAATCTCATCCGAGCACATGACCGGAGGCCTTCCCGCTCGATCCGATACACTCACATCCTCGCACGCCTGGAGCACCAGGCGGTTGGCCCGCCCGGCCCAGGAATAGACGAAAGACAGAAAAGAACAAAAGGGACAGCTGGGGATATCAGCTTAGAGACAGCTGCCGCCGACAATCGGCATGGTCAACGGTCAGGCCGTACACAGAATCGTACGATGGAAGTTTCCACTGTCCCGTCAGGGATATGCTCGGACGGTTGCGGAATGACGTCAGACATGCTTTTTCCGACATCCATGTTTGAGGTATGTTTGGGGAAGCGTGCATGCCTCGGGAAGCATGCACGCATCTCCCCGGGGTCCTATATAAGGACCCCTAAGCTTCAGCAGAGGTATGCAATGATCCACACTATAGCTACAATTCTCAGTATCTTGCTCCAGCTTTCTTCTCGCCCAACTTGAGCGTCGGAGAGTCGTCGCCGGGAACCCCATCCCGGCCCGACTTTGTTGCAGGTTCGCCGGAGGTCCACCTCATCCCGACGTCTACACGAGGCCAGCAGAGAGCGTCATGTCCCCAGCTTTCATCAACTCATAGTTCGGATAGGATCAGCTTAGAGACAGCTGCCGGCGACAATCGGCATGGTCGACGGCCAGGCCGTACACAGAATCGTACGATGGAAGTTTCCACTGTCCCGTCAGGGATATGCTCGGACGGTTGCGGAATGGCGTCAGACATACTTTTTCCGACATCCATGTTTGAGGTATGTTTGGGGAAGCGTGCATGTCTCGGCAAGCGTGCACGCATCTCCCCGGGGTCCTATATAAGGACCCCTAAGCTTCAGCGGAGGTATGCAATGATCCACACTGTAGCTACAGTTCTCATTATCTTGCTCCAGCTTTTTTCTCACCTGACTTGAGCGTCGGAAGGTCGTCGCCGGGAACCCCATCCCGGCCCGACTTTGTTGCAGATTCGCCGGAGGTCCACCTCATCCCGACGTCTATACGAGGCCAGCAGAGAACGCCACGTCCCCAGCTTTCATCAACTCATAGTTCAGACAAGATCACTAAGTATTTATGGTTCAAATCTCAATTATGGCGTGCTATAAGATATTTTCTTATCGTGGAATGAAAAATCCAGGACTTTAGCTACTCAAGGAGAAATTGCTCATGCTTCTGGATTTGTCTGATAACCAGTTTGTAGAACTGAACTATTCTAGTTGAGATCTTTTGTCTCAAAAATGATGTATCCTCGTGTCCCCTCTCATAGCCATACTTGTATTCGATAGGACCTGAAGCGCATACTAAAAAGTGGCCCTTTTACTACGATAAATAATGATAAAATTCAATTTACAAATAATATATATACTAAATACATAAATAAATCAAAAATAATATATTATTATAACACTACTTGACTAGCTATTTTAGAGGTAAAAATGTTTACAAAATCTGAATAATTCAATTGTCGGACTATTTCTTTCTCAATCTATAACATTGATAGTTCATTTAGTGTATCTTGTAACACTGAGACCAATACGGTGGTCGTAGGTAGTAGCAAGGCGACAAGCAGTAACCACCATGCAATTAGGTTGTCGTTCGCACAAGCGACCGGGGTAGCGTGCGACAACCACCGCGCCGTGCAATTAGGTCACACGAGCAAAGGCCAACAACCACCAGCCAGTGTTGTGTGAGATAGCCACTGCGAGAATGGACGTGATTAGGCCGCACAAACGATCGTTGTTGCACAATTAGGATACAATTGGTGTCACGTGTTGTAAGACGAAGAAGAAGGTCAAAGAAGAAGATTAGGAACACGTGCATCCATGCATCGGTAGAAAAGAAAGCTGGAGAAGAAATCACGTGCAAAGAAGAGCAACATTAGAGAAGAAATTGCATTCAAATAAGAGTTGTGCATCGGTGCGCGCCTCGAAGCCGTGAGAATAGGTTTAGCAACCATTTAGGGTTCCTGTCTCTCATTTTGTTGTAGGTATAATTAAAAAAAAAAAATGGGCCCTTCATTGAGCTGGGCCCTGAGACGGTTGCCTCTCTGGCCTTGTGGAAGTTACGGCTCTGTCCCTTCTCCTATCAGACGGTAATGATATCCTTGTGATATACATTATATCTTTAAGATATGATTTAACTCGTCCGATCATGATATCCTCATGATATATCATTTTTAAGATAGAGGATCTCAACTCGAACTATTCACTTCTGAATAAATTGGACTATATATATTAGATTAAAAAAAAATCAAAAATTGTTTGCAGGGAATTATTCATCATGTCTTTATCTGTTGCTAGGCACCGAAACTAGTCAAGCTTGTTTTCATTTTGCCAAACGTATCGTTACTTGATGCCGTGATGCCATCTTCTTCTTTGAATTAATAGGCAATTGGATGGTGAGTAGTCCTTGGACAGTTGAATAATTAATTCCACATTCAATGCCCCTGAATGAGATTAAATGTATTTTAATTTGATAGTTGCTCGGTGTAGAGAAATAATCTCTACGAACGTAAAATAATATGTATATTAAAAAATAATTAATCAGATAATATTAAATCTAGAACGATTGGTCATAAATTCAAAGCTTCCAAATAATTTCTATTAACTAGTTTCAGATTTTTAATGATTTTAACATTTTTTTTCAAACAATTATTTTCTAATTGGTGAACGCAACCAATTCTAACTTTAGCGAATAATGTTCGAAATGAATTTTCTCACTCAATTATGACCTGTTTTGCGTTCTCATATGCGAATAAAATGTGAATGTGGCAAAAGGTGTTATGGTGGGGAGCAGATAGATCGTGCTGCGTGATTATAATCTAGTCGTAATTAGTTATAATATTTTCCTAAGTTTATCATTTTTATCAAGTTATAATTGGATCGGAGTAGGCGGCCAAAAGTCATTCCTCACTCAGCACCCGATAATTTAGACACTTGTCTACTTCTGACGACCTTCGAGTGGCTGAAGGCTATCGCTCTGATTCAAATTATAATCTAATAGGGATAGTAAATCTAAAAAGAGATCATAATCGATTAAAACTTGATTGCGTCCATTATTCTACCACAATTACGTTACGATGAAACATTAGGTAAATTAAGAAATTATACATGATCTCTATGAAAAGAATATTTCTCCACTTTTGTTGGTATTTAATCCTTACTTAATATAATATGACAAGTCCATCCTATGATAACTATCTCAAATATATCTTGCGCTAAGAAACAAACGTGAATGTTATGTCTAAATTTTACATTTTTTTAAATATATATATATATACATACTAAATTTGTTATAAAATTTAATATGAATATATATTTATTTACGAGAAATCTTTATCCGAGTAGTTAAGAGTACAGTTGTGACAGTAGGAAACTTAGTCAACTTAATATTATATTAAAATAATTTTTTTATTAATTTAATAAAAAAATATTTACATTTAATTAAAATCACTCTAATTTAATTAAAATCAGCTGTGAATATAAATATTGGAGTAATTTTAATTAAATTTAAATAATATTGATTAATATAATAATAATACTTTATATGTATTGATTTTAGTAAAATGGACGCGATTTTGCTTATATAACTACCCCAATAGCCATATTTATTGTTAATAAAAATAAAGAATCATCCTTTCAATTTTTGCCCTAAATACTTTTTAAAAAAAATTAAATGAATGCTACATTTAATAATTATTGTTAATTTTTAAAATAATTAAATTTATTTTTAAAAAATTTAAAATTTATGCCGTCACTTAAATTGGCCGACCGGCTGGCGTACCAGCTCGACTTCGCCTCGCGACTTCTCCCTCGTCGTCTTCTTCCTCCTCTTTCGCCTCCTCCTCCTCCTCCTCTTCAACGCCGACCAACTACTCGTTACTCGTCGAGTTCCCATTGGAGAAAGCAAGAGAAGGCCACGAAGCCACGCCTTCGCTTCCCTTTCGTCCCCGCAACGCCAACGAATTTGACTCCTTGGAGGCTGGAGCCGTCCGTCAGCGTCCAGCAATGGGGAGCAGAGAGGGCGGGGGCGAGGAGGAGAAGGGAGGGAATGTGGAGGGGTGGCTCTACCTCTTCCGCTCCAATAGATTCGGCCTGCACTACCCCCGCAAGCGCTACTTCGTCCTCGACCGCCACCGCAACGCCCTCGATTGCTACCGGGACGTGCCAGACGACGGGGCCCAGGTAGGGTTTCTCTGCGCTCCTATGCGATCGTAATCACTTCTCGGACGTCGTCGCATCGTGAATAGATTAATGGACGTGGCAGTAGGAGTTCGGAGAGGGATCGGGGAGGGAAAAGGTAGGATTTTGGATGTCGATGATTAGTAGTGCTTGCGCCGTTTGAAATCTAAATGGATTAGGTACGAGGAGAAAGGATCGATTTTCTTTTAGGATTGGGATTTTGAGTGCTTAAATACCAGCAAGGTTTTATTTTTTTACATTTTTTTAGAATACTTGCTAAATATAAGCATGAACTTCAATGTTTTAACGAATCTAGAACAAACATATACTTTCAATTTTGCAATAAATTTAGCATATTGTTAGTTTAAGTATTTGGTTAAAAGTTAATATTCTTGTTTACTCTAACAATCAAATAATTTATATCCTAGTATATTAAATGAGTTGAAAGGATGTTATAAAATTGAAAGGATGTGCATGCATTTATTATAATCGAAAGTTTTCATGTTAGATTTGTTAAAACATAAAGTTCATGCTAGTTTTTTTTTTTTCTTTTTCTTACTTGAAGAAAACCTCTTTGAGTTCTCCTCCCAAGAGCTTTTTTATTGTTTGCAAAAAAGAAGAACATGAATAGAATCTTCAAGGTTGCTTTGGGAATAAACGAACTTAGTCACTTGTGAAAAGAATTTCCTTTTACTATGTTTCTTGAGTTCCATTTAGTATTTGATTTGGCTTTGCATAAATAGACTTCAATAGAGGAATAATATACTCGTCGGCAGCGCCAAATAGTCTGGTCTAACATGGTTTGATTTTGATGTTGATGTTTTTTTCAGTTCTCCCTAAACCCTAGACCCTAAACCCTAAACCCAAAATAAGATGAAACTTGGATTCACAAAAAAAAATTTTTGGCAACCAAATTAATACAAATATTAAGTGTGAGGTGAATTGCTATCTGTTGAAGTTCATCTTTTATTGCCCTTTTCAGGTTCCTGTAAGATCTGCAAATATTGATTCATGTATCCGTGTAAATGACAATGGAAGAGAAAACATCATGGGGAATGTGAGAATATTACAAGAATGTGGAAAAAGATTGTGAGATAGATTTAATGTTGTTAATTTTTCTTTGCAATCTTGTAATTCATGTTGTCATACAGGCTTTCTTTCTTTTTACTCTGCACAACACTTCAAATGACAGAAAGCTCAAGGTAAAAGTATCATTACAGAATTCATCTTGAATTAAGTTCCTCCAGCACATTTAAAAATATTCAATCTGAGATTCTCTGATCCAGTTGGGTACTAGAAGTTCTGAAGAAGCAGCTAAGTGGATAAATACATTGATGGAAGCAAAATTCAAGGTCGATAATGGTTCCACAATACTTGACATAGTTTTATCAGGATAAAACTAATTGAGAATGTCTATTCCTGTAGGAATGTGCCATGGAGGAACCAAATGTTTCGATTTTCTCAAAAAGAAGATGCGCATCTCTTAGGTACACTAGTTGTTTCCTGCATATTCTGTTTCTAACCGGTCATTTGGATTTTTCTTTATGCCAAGGCATATAAATACCTTCAACTCATTATAGCAGGTTTAAAAGTGAACATTTTATTAACCCTAGAATGATTTTAACCGATTGTTAGGAACAGTGCAAAGTGCAAGTGTGTTTGCTTAGAATTCCCATGTTTTGCTTGTGATATACAATGGCATTTTATTTTGTTTTCATGATTGTATATATATGAATTTTAGATACTAATATTTTGTGGACTTTAGCTTATCTAATTTTAACCAAATTGATGAATAATGTTGGTAATTAATACCGTCTAAAACTACAATCCATGTATATATAGCCTTTTGACCTAACTAATTATTCAATAAATTACTTACATCCTACAAGACATGGTCTATTGTGTCTATTATAAATGTCAACAACCTATTCTCTGCAGGAAATGTATATTGTGTCAATCATCTTGAACATAAAAACATCTCAGGTGGAGTCACAGTCATGTTTAGTATGTTTATTTTAGTTGATGAAAAAAATGGATTACATGAATTTAGATGGCTGATTGATCACCACGATGCATATCCATTGGCTTATTGCTTCTTAAATTAACATTCTAAAATTGCACTTGACATTTATAATATATGTATTTATTTTCAATTTTGTACTGTTGTAAACATTTAAAACTTTATGCTAATGCCATACATAATTACTAATTACAATTATTCATATAACTATTAGTTGTTGTGATTTTATATAGCAAGTTGTAACTTTTACAAAATGGATTACAATGTAGTTGGAAAATTTTCTTAGTTGATATGTGATCCCCTTCTAATACAAGTCAAGATTTAAAATGTCTTTGTGAATGTGGTCCAAGATTCAATCTAAGAACACCGAGGGAATATAGGATCATCTTGTAGTTTCATGGAAATCCAGTCCAAGTTGAATCCTACCCGGTATTTAGATCAATAAGGATGATTCTGGGTTGTAGTGCTGTAAGCTACTGAATCCCTGATCACAATTTTGACAATCATGAATAAATCCATCATCCGTTATCCATAGGCAATCAATCATCAAGCCATCCAATTGATGGTACTAATCCAGTATCACCAAATAGATCAAACCATCAGATCAACAAGCATACCTTTCCCTCACTAATCATCTTTTAAACATGAACCTTAGCTAACAGCTATAGCCTATCTTCTTTTTGTTACCTACCTGAACCAATTTAAGAATAGATACCACTTGAAACCTTACATTAAGCAATTATTTCACCAATATATGATAACAAAATGCTAAGTAAAGTAAGCTAATTATTCAACATAATATATTAATTATTAGCATATTTAATGATTTTTTTAAAAAACAATATCAGTATGCTGAATTATATTGAAATTACAGGTTGCGTAGAAGTCTTGCACATTCAGCTGGTGAGCAATTTTTTCTCTTCTTCTCCAGATGATATTAGTAGTGTTGTACTCTTAAATGATTATAAGCAGATGGTTTCAAGATTAGACTCAGGTTTCGTCGTTAGTCCCATAAATAGCCATTTCTTTGGCTATTCATACTCCTTTTTTTTTTTGACACTTTACTCTGTGATTGTTTCCAGATTGGGATTTCTTCTCATCATTACAAAGGGATAGGATAATATCTGATGTTATAGAACCTTCTTCATGGACAATATTTGGCTGTGACAATGGTAAATATATATTAGATACTTGTGCCATCCACTAAAGCTTCAGATTTAGCTCATAGAGCTTGTGCAGGTCTACGGTTGTTCAAAGAAGGAAGGAAGGGCAATCGTTATAGCAAGGTAATTACTAGATGACTGAAACAATTTGCACAAAAGATTTCAATGCACTGATTACACTTTTTTTCGCAGCATCATGATGAAAATTCGGCCATAATGGCAGTAGGTGTAGTTGGAGCAAGTCCTGAAGCCATTTTCCATGAAGTCATTTCTCTTGGTCCATCAAGATTAGAGTAAGAGTAGTGATTCATTCTTCTCTACATTTTCTTTTTCTGGCACCTATTAATTGAGCAGATGTCATTCATAAGAAAACGTTTACCGTTCTAAACATTTCTGTTAAAGACGATCAATTAAAATTGCAAACATAAAGTGAAGTTGCAGTAGGTTTCACAATCATATCCTCTACTTTAGTTGAGTTGTCTGTATGAATTTTCTTGCAGATGGGACTACTGTTTCAATGAAGCCAGTATAATAGAACATTTAGATGGTCACACGGATATTATCCATGTGAAATTCCGTCATGATTGGTTGCCTAGGTAAGATTTTTTGGTTAGGCTCACAAAAATAAAGTGCTCTTTCTATTTTGTTTGGCATTGTTTATTTTAGTTCCTATCAGGTCTTGACAGAATGAAATCTACCTTACAGGGGTATGAAACCAAGGGATGTATTAATAAGGCGTTACTGGAGGAGGGAAGAAGATGGAACGTATGGTAATGCAGAGAACTTGTTTAGTTATATTTTGCCAATGATCTTCACAATAACTTAACTCTTAGATTGCCTCTTCGGTCCAGTAATCCTCTTCCAGTCTGTTTTCCACCAAAAATGCCAACCTCATAGAGGATGCAAACGTGCCTATTTTAAAGGTGAGTTCCTTGAATGGAGCCCAAATAACTATTTTTAGAATTTCATTGATAAGTTTTATTATGTTTTAGTTAGGCGAGTGAGATTGATAATTGCTGTATACTTCCATGCGCAGATGGTGGATATGTTATAACTCCTATAAACCAAGGAAAAGAATCTGTAGTTAAGCACATGCTTGCTATTGATTGGAAACTATGGATGCCTCGGCTTTTCACCTCTGCCAGAGAACACATTACCATTAGAATGCTAAAGCGAGTTGCAGGTAAGTGGCCCTTTAACATTTCGCCGACTTCTGTCACTTTGGTTGTCCTATTACCAATAAGTGGCATTGCCAATTTGCAGCACTAAGGGAGATGTTCCGAGCTAAACTAGGAAACTGCCCTGGTTCAGATGTAAGGTTTTCTCTACGAGAAGAGGCAGGACTAGATCTACAATTGCCAGTTCAGAATGGAATTCAGGAACATACAGAAGATTCTCGGGAGTCTGATGCAGGAGCCGTGGGCATGAATGGCTCATTCCTTGAAGCCAATGACACTGATGATGAATTTTTTGATTTCCTGGATGAATCAGAATATGAACAACAGGAAGATATGTGGACTTCATATTCACCCTTTCAGGTTCAATCATATCATTTCCTATTATTTTTAAGATTTCCTCAACTTACGGAACCCTAAAGTTTTTCTGTTCAAGATTTTCTTTACTTAAGAGAGTAAATTGAGAATGATGGAAAGGATTTGTATTAGCAAATAATTTCACTGTGTTTGTAGTTTCAGGCATGTTAGATATTCATCTTAGCATCCTTTGAAATCTCTTTTTTTTGTTTCTATGTGATCAATCTGACCAACGCAGAACCTATATCAGGCGAGGCGGTCTCCTGCTGCTGCTCTTATGAAAAGATGGCATGGACTTGCAGGTAATTTTAACAAATACTTCTCTTCATTGCTAGCATTAAATAAATTTCTGAGCAAGCTCATGTGCAACTCCTGTGCTTTTTTAGCCAGTCAGTTTCAACTTGTTGCTTTGCAGTTCAAACAAAAAGTTGCATAGGCGAAGCCTCACTATCTGATGATGCACCCTTCTGTAGTTACGGTTCCACCCTACTAAAGGACTCAAGCTTTTCACTTGCTTCCACTTGGGCAACAGCAGATCCATCAACATTCTTGATACGGGGTAAAACCTACTTACGAGACCGTAAAAAGGTACTAAATCATATATTTCCTTCCTTTCATTTTGCGAAACAAGTCTTGGTGTTCAATCTGAATATTCTGTAAACTTCGATGAAGCTAAAATAAGAGGCATTACGCCTTCTTGATTATCTAACTAATTCTTGAGAACTCAAGGTGTTCGATCCCAAAATTCTGTAAATTTTGATGAGGCATTACACTTTCTTGATTACCTAACTCATTCTTGGGAACCCTCCTCCACCTTCCTCGAATGTTAAATCTAACTCCTCGATCTAGCCTCATTGCCAATCTGTTTTAATCGTTTGGTAAACTTTTGTACAGATTGCAGCCAGTGGTACACTAATGGAACTGGTAGCAGCTGACTGGTTAAAATCTGATAAGCGCGAGGATGATCTCAGTGGTCGCTCAGGGGGTATCGTGCAGGTGAGTCATATATCTCAACATGATCTTGAATCTGAAAACTGCTTTTTAAAATGTGGCACGTTCAGAAGAGTTTCAACAATTACAGAAACATGCGGCACAATTCAGCGATGAGTTTTTCTTCGTCGTTAACTTTCAAGTAAGCATAGTAGCGGTTCATTTCCTCGCCTCCATTTGCATCTAGTTTCTCAACCATAACATGTGTTCTCTAAAGCTGCTTTTATCGTAACTCAAAAATAGATGCCAGGTTCCACCACATACAACCTCGCTTTGTACTATATGATGAATATGCCGGTGGATAGCATTCCACTGTTGAAAAGATTTGTTGGAGGAGATGACGCTTATCGAAACTCAAGGTTTAAGCTCATCCCACATATAGCAGAGGTGTCCTTCATACTAAATCTTCGTTAGTTCCTTAGAAAAACAATGTCGCTTGCTTTCTACAGTCTTTTATTCTCATCCCATTCGGTATGCCTTCAGGGACCGTGGATAGTTAAGCAAAGTGTCGGTAAGAAAGCATGTCTGGTAGGTCGTGCACTCGATGTGAATTATTTCCATGGAACAAACTACTTGGAGGTAATCTCAAACCTATCACTAGCATGTGTAAGATGAATAGGCATATCAATACTTTGATTGTTGTCGTTTGATCCTACTTTGATTTCATTCTGATTCCTCATTTTGCTCATAAACCATTAGGTTGACATCGACATTGGTTCCTCCATGGTTGCGAAGGGTGTTGCAAGTCTTGTACTTGGATGCTTAACCAACTTGGTAGCAGAGATGGCAATCCTAATACAGGTAATTTGCACATCCATTATCCTTAAGAAAATCCTTTAGCTTAACACTTTATGTCCAAAATTGAAAACCCCAATAAAACTGTTACGACACAGGGAAATTCAGATGAGGAGTTACCCGAGTTCCTCCTCGGAACTTACCGATTGAATCATATTGACCCCTCCAAAGCAGTCTCTTTAAGATCGCGCTAATAAGAGGTAGCAAATCTCTCAATTGAGGTGCAAAGGTATTGGTTGGTAAATCATTTTGATTTTCTTCCTCCATTTTTTTTCAATATAAGTAATAAATCAATATTTGTTATGCTAAAATCACCAAAGGAACTTTAATTAGTGGATATATTATCAAAAGTCTTCTACATGTATAATGATGCATAAACTCATATCAATTGAGAAGAAGCACATTGACAAGGCAATATTACTCGTGCAATTTCTTCTATTTACCGAAACCAATTTGATAAGTTTTTGCTCGCTATTGTTGGAGCAAGTTACCTCAAAAGCTCTAAAGTCTACTTAGTTTTGAATCTTTAAAATTGAAATAGCAATAATTATGTTGATTCCATGTAGAGTTAAATTGATGCAAAACGTGATGATACTCACGTCAAATGACCCTCATCCTCGGCACCACGGTAAGATGAAGGGAGATAAATCATGTACTTAACAACCCTCTAAGTGAGAGGGTTATTTACTGTAGTTGCAATTCAAATCCGTGTCCATTGATGCGAGCATGTAGAGTTAAATGATTTTTATAGTTGCATATTGAGAACAAAATTGTATTCATAGTTCAAAGTAAACCTTACAATTTGAAATTATTTTTTACATTAATTAATACCTTATGAGATTCATTATTAATTCTTTCTAACAAATACCATCACCTGCTTTTTCACCTAAATAAATAAATAATATAAAATAAAATAATAATAAAAACGATAGGGCATAAACTAGAATAGAATAGAAAAATTACTTTTAAAAAATAATTATATATACCGGAAGGAGGAAGGAAAAGGAATTATTACATCTATCACAATGGGAGGAAGAGGAGAGGAGACGGCGAGGGAGGATTGACTATTGAGGATGGGTATTTCTATTGTAAGGCGTCGCACTCCGTAGCAAGTTAGAAAGTTCAAGGTAATTCTTAACCCTAACTTTTTTTTTCCTGTTCTGAAAAAAAAAGTCGGCAAGGCACTTCTAAGTTCTAAGGATTGTTTCCACAGTTAATATTCATAATTTTCAACAAAAAGTTATTTGTATATTGTTTTGTTTTCTACCATATGCTTACGAAATTAAGAACTATTAATGTGGTAGTTAACTATGAGAGAATTTTTTTTTTTTTACAATAATTATTCATATACAATGCATGGGTAAAAAAATGGATATATGATATGTTGAAGAAGTCAAGTATTGCATTCCCTATTGCATTTAATGATGTCCTCATTAGTCATTAAATGATCGAGAACAGAGAGTAATGTTATTCTTAGGAGTGTTTTATAATAATCTTGGATCAACTATGTATGCTAATTCTGGATCAATTATTCTGATAGAATAAAATAGTTTAAAGATTATAATGCCTGCGTGTGGTAACGTACAAATGCAACCAATTCAGTCCTACACTTAACGACCATCGCTGCCTTGGTGTGATTGCATCATTGCTCAGCATAAATCTATTTTTTTATTCATTTTTATATATTGATGTTTACTTAATTGTGTTTGCTTAGTTACTCACATTTCTATTATGCAATTAAGCAATAAGCATGAGTCATCATGATTTACCTCCCTTCTAAATGCCTTGGGACGAATGTGGAGGGGCGCCTAGGGTGAATGCATCACCTTTTGCCACAAGAAATGCGATGTACTTGGCTCCACAGACATAGCCGAGTTGGCACTCGGATGATAGTTTGTCATAAGAGAACAAGGATTAAATCTTCGAGAGAACAATCCCCTGGAGAATAAAAGCTCTCCCACCTAAAGAGACGTCGCTTGGTTATTGTGATTTATGTCCCTTCCAAATCCCTTAGGATAGGTATGGAGGGATGCCCGGAGTGAGAGCGTTTGTGATTTATATTTTTTCCAACGGTTATGGTACCACGATTAAGTCCTTCGAGTGGTTAACTACGTATTTAAGATTTGAATTCTAACCATATATTTTTTTTTAATGGGATGATAAATTTAATATATTGGTTATTGGGTCGTCTATTATGAGTACTTTCAAATTTACTTGATTAGTCGACGGAAAATTTTCTTCGAATCGAACATTTCCAAGATTAGTTGGTCCTAGTAAAAAAAACACACAGAAATATGATATACAGTGACTGGTAGTACACATACTCCTCTGTCAAGTGATTTAAAAACTAAAATTTTCAAATGGCATTTGTCGGTATGCTTGTTTATCGTTCTCACGCGGTGGCCACACTTAACCAAAGATATGATGTGCTGACGGTACACTTACCTCCTTTATCAAGTTGAAAAAACAAAAGGCCCGAACCAAAATATTTACCGGTATGCTTACTTACACCTGAACCAAAAATATGATATACAGTGACCGTAGGTACACTTACCTCTTTATGCATTACGGAAGCAAAGTTAATAATGGCAAACTATCGTAATTTGAAAACCTCCGTATTTCAGCAATGGGATATAAAGCAACAACTTTTCAACTCCCTTTGAAGTCGTATGCTATTATTATGGGACTCTCAGACCCTCACATTGGAAATTAGGCGGTGGGAAGAGCAGTTCATCCACACCACTATCAAGTGCAAGGCCACATGAACCTCTTATGCGAAGGCATATGTGGTAAGGACTACATCAAATAGTTGAAACTATGAATTTACCTTGTTTTATAATAGCATATTTCAACTCTCCACTCTCACTTGCTGATAAACAAGGAGGGATTGATGCCCCATCATATGCCACCGCTGAGTTCCAAGAATTTACATACATGGCAGGGATAGAAGACCTACACTCCACTAGTTGTCAGTTCATATGGCGGGGGTGTTGAGGACGAACGATTTCATCTTTTGCCATATATGGACAAATAAACACAGTATGCAAGATGGACCATGCCATGGTTAATAAATTATGGTTGAAATCGGATAGAAGTAGCTTTGCAGAATTCAGAACTCTTGGGGTTTTCTCTGATCGTGCTTCATGTATCGTCTCTCTTTTGAAACCCAAAAGAGAAATCCAAATCTTTCAAGTTTTATAACATATGGACGACACGACACATCCTAGTTTCAACCAACTTATGCAAGCTAACTGGGAGCATGCAAACACAAGGATTACAAATGACGCAACTCGATATAAGCTAAAGTAGAAACTCTCCTTGGTCAAAATGCCCCTACGACAACTTAACCATCAGAATTACCAATACATTCAAGCAAGAGCAAAAATCACTGGTACACCTAGAGGAAGTGCAACGGAGAGTCCTAACCCAGGCATGTGTAAATGAGGAATATCAAGAAGCAAGGAAAGCTACTGTTATGTTGGCTCAAGCCGAATACCTCTTTTATCAACAACGAGCCAAGCATACTTACTTCAAGAAAGTTGACAGGAATACCCCCTTTTTCTACTCCTTAGTGAAGAGAAATAACAAAAGAAAGAGATTGTAGCTATGGAGAATACTAATAGAGAAACTACCACCAAATCTACGGAAGTGGCACAGGAATTCATGAGATATTTTCAGTCACAACTTGGGATATAGGTGGATCAAGCTCTACTCCTAATAGATTGTATGTCACGCCCTAGAGGAGTGCCTGTCAGAGGGAATTCCAACAGCACCTCCCTGTACGGGTGACATTCTGAACCATTTCTACATACAGACACTATACCTCAGCAACAGGCGGTTGGAATATACACTCAACCGCGCAGTTTATATGTAACATACTCGGCTGATATAATAAAAACACAATCACGCAGTTATATGTAAATCTAACACCCCACTTGGCTGTACCAAAACCAAACACAGCGGAAATACAATGAACAATACATACAAACTAAAAACGAAGACTGCTAGCCGGCTAGGCTTACACCACACAACAAAACAATACTCCAGAAACAAAAACCAGAACACAAGCTAAATACACAAATTCCATATACCAAAATAAAAATAAACAAAAGCGGAGACAGGTCTTCTGATGTGATGTGGGAACCGGCAGGCAGGATACTCCAAGCGACTCCATAAACAACTTGGTACTTGAAAAATATAGTGTCCACGGGGGTGAGTTTAATAACTAATCAGATACCTAGTTGACATGTATAGTAAACTATAACAAATAGTAATAACTATGGAGTACAGTCTCCTGGACAAAAGCTAGAAATGCACAATAGAAAAAGGCTGAAGAGAACTGTACTCACCAGGGCCTCCTATCAGAATAGTCAGGTCGTCAGACCGAGAGTATCATAAATCCTGTATGCATGTCAAACAAATGCATCCACCAAAATGCAGCAAATAAAATGTAGCAAACACAAGCAATAAATGCATCAATGCGTATTATGTCAATGACATGTCCTGGTCACCCCTGACGTCAGTCAGCCATCTCACACACGATGGTGAGACCGAGTGGGTAGGGCTGTGACAACCGTGCACTCTGCCGTCACTGCTCCTGATGAGTGATCAAGTGGACGAGATGCTGTCGGAGTACACCTATCCTCCTACCCCAAATCATAAGTGGGGGAGCTCAATGCTCTCATCTCCCGGTACACGATGACGGGGAGGGATCCCTGACGTGCTACCACGCTGCGTCACACTACCCCTGAGCTGACCAACGGAGCATCGACAGAGCAAAACTGACATGCTACCATGCTGCGTCACGCTACCCATGAGCGGACCAGCGGAGCACCAACAGAGATGAAACTGGCGATATGCTCAACAATAATGGAGCAGACTATCGCGTAGCATGCAATCATATGAATGATGCATGACACTAAGCATGGCAAAATCCTGAACAGCATAGCAATATCCATATATATATAAAAATATGTACCATAGGACAATGGACCAAACAAAGGTACACAGATCAGATAAGGTATAAAAACCTAGATCCTGAACATAATAAACACATGGTTATGTCACTACCCCTATAAGCATGTATAATCAGGTAAGTACTAACATGAAGTGCATAATAAGTAAACAAAACAAGCATGTAACAGGTATCGGGTAGTGATCAACCGAAGTAAAGACGAACATAATCATTACTAAAGGTTATAACCTACTAAACATATCAACATGACATTATCAAAGATAAGTCAAGGTACCCGCCTCCAATCGAAAAGTCCAATCCGATCCAAATCCGACGTCGAGATACTCGTCCCGCGTCAAAGTCCTGTAGTACATTGTATCCAAATTTAGCTAATTACTTATAAATAAATTAGCTAAATCAAATCCTCGAGAAGCTAACATAAATCCAGATCCAATTATAAACTCTAATTGGATCATTTAACTCCTCAATCGATTCTAACTAATCTATTCGAACTAGGACTTGCAATAAGCATAATCAATCATAGCAACTTACCCAATTTAGTCCTAATTCAACACATATATCAACTAATCAAATAATCCAAATTCACTATGATCTACAACCAAGACCAATTACCTACTCCTTACCTCAATTCACAAGAAGGTTGTTTGCTGCTGGAATTAGAACAAGCAACTTCAC
This sequence comes from Zingiber officinale, assembly GCF_018446385.1. Classification (NCBI taxonomy): domain Eukaryota; kingdom Viridiplantae; phylum Streptophyta; class Magnoliopsida; order Zingiberales; family Zingiberaceae; genus Zingiber; species Zingiber officinale. The sequence goes on from NC_056002.1 coordinate 31,506,599, forward strand.
AGTCATGCTTGTTGATCCACAACACACAAAAGCCTGCTGAAATCCTTCCTTCAGTTCATGACCCCTTGATGATACTGGAACAAAGTGAGTTAGACCAAGAACACCACATCAACTATCAAGTACCCGACTCACCAATTAGGGCAGCACCCTTACCTCTGTGCTCTGAGCCCCAAATCGATGCCGGCAATCTAGGCATGAGGTCCGTCGATGGCACGGCAGCAACTCACGAAGAGGAAGAGGCTCGGCAGTAAAGAACTAGGGCACGACTTGGAGGGCTTGGGCAGATCTAGGGCAGAGGAACTTGGTCGGCTGCCAGCGCTCGGAAGAGGAGAAGAAGGGTCGGCGCTAGGGCTCCTGGGGCCGGCGGTGTCTCGGAAGGGTGAGGGAGTTGCAGGTCGGCCGGGCTAGGGCAGAAGAAGCCGCGACGGCGTAGGCTGTGGTGACGACAGCGGCGCTAGGGCTCGGATGCCGGCGGATCGGGGGTCGGTGTCGCTGGCGGCAGTGGGCGTCGTTGGCGCGGGTAAGAAGAAGGGTTCGGCTAGGGGAGGAAGACAAAGAAGAAGAAGAAGATCCTCGGCTGGATCGAGAGAGAAAAGGAGAAGGGAAGAGAGATCGGCAGTGGCGAGGAAGAAGAAACGAAGAGATTGGCTCGGCTTAAATCACGAGGCCGGCGGCAGTTACAGCGCCGGTTGGGAAGAAACGGCTAGGGCACTCAGGGAAGAAGGAAACAACAGAAAAGAATAAAGAAAAAAATAAAAGGAAAAGGAAAAATACAAATATGACATTTCAATTCCAGAAAATTGAAATACAAATACACACGGGGTAGCCTAAACAGGTTTTCTCCTGACCCAATTTTATCCCCGTAAACTCGCCCATAAGGTCTCCGAAAAATTCTAGAAAAATTTCTAAAAATTTCGAAAAATTCCCTTATCATTACTCGTCATTTCTCGGTATTTTACATTGTATGTAATTTGCGAGAGTACTCTTAGCTGATCAGCAAGCTCAACTAATTATAACCCCTACTGAAGAGGAAATCAAGAGAGCCCTATTTAATATAGGAGACCTTTAAGCACCAGGGTCGGATGAGTACAATGTAAAGTTCTACAAGCAGGCATTGGATACAATCAAAGATGATTCATCGCAGCTGTTTTGGAATTCTTTGCAAATGGTCAATTACTCAAGTCATGGAATCATACACTTATTGCTTTGGTACCAAAAATATCTCATGCAAGCAAAGTACAAGATTATAGACTCATCTCCTACTACACAATATTCTATAAGGTCATATCTAAGCTCTTTGCAAGTAAATTGACTGATGTCACAACCACCAACTACACCCTACCCAGACATCTTTTGTCAAAGATCGTATCATTACAGATAACATTCTGTAAGTACTCCAGGTGAGTTTTGATATGATCAACTGGATTAAGTTAGGTCATGTGGTATTTGATCCTTGTATCTAAGTGTGCAAGAACTTAAGAATACAGAAAGTCGAGCAAAAGACGCAACAAATGAGAAGGATGGCACGGGAAGCGAGTCAACGGGCTTAGTGGATTCGAGGGATGAGAAGTTGCAGAAGAGTACATAGTAGGGTGCAATTTTTACTAATGGTCTAACTCGGGTTTTGAGGAATGATAAGTGAGTTAAATTATGTGTTATTATGATTTAATTGTTTTACTAAGTGTGTAGGAATTGATAGGTCTAAAGGATCTGATACCAGGATGAAATCCAACTAGGTCTGAGGACCTGATAGTTGGTACGAAGACCAAATAAGTCAAAAGGTTGACCTGATATCTGGCAGGAAATCCAACTGGGTCCGCAGAACCTGACAGCTTGCAGAAGTCCAGTTGGGTCTGGGGACTTGACAATTAGCATGAAGACCTGGTGGGTCAAGAAGCTAGTCAACCAACTGCAAGTTGGTAAGTGAAGGTAAGTTATTGGAGGAAAGTGACTCAGTGAGGACATGTCTTGGTGGAGAGACAGTAGGCGTCGGTCCAATTTAAGTCTATTTTGGATCCCGAAACTGAGACTTTAACTAGATCCTGGTCTCGGAGAGACAGTGTCTAATTACTACTCATTATTATTGTGATAACACTTGTCTTACAAGTTATTAAACTAACACTTTTTGTAGAGCGAAAGGAGCATAAAATGTCTCAGGTGAACAGCGTCCGAAGCGCCTTCAAACAGTGGAAGGTACCTTCGCACTGTTCATGGAAGGCGCCTTCAAGGCTATGGAAGGCGCCTTCCGTAAGATAAAGTTTAGAACTCGTCGGTGATAAGGAGCAACAAACTCAAGATCAGATTTCTCAGGTTGGAGGCGCCTTCAAGCCTATAGAAGGCGCCTTTCACACCCTTTATAAGGGCATCTCTACCAAACTTTAATACACAACTCATATACAAGCTTCTACGCGTGCGATTAAGGTTCCAATTGTACCGGCTTCCTGCTGCAACTCTGCTACGACGCTGCTACACCCATCTACTACTGAGAAGCCGCCCAAACACCAAGCTCGAGTCGACCGTCTCTGAAAAAGTGTTTAGTAACATTAATTTTTGTACTTAATTATTGCAAAATGACAAGTATAGTGTGTTGCACTTGTTCCGACTTTGTTTATACTCGGTCCCCTCTTTCGGTGATTCCGGAAGAGGTATTTTAGTAGATTATCCATTGATAGGTCTGCGGGACCTGGGTCTTGGAGTAGGAGTCGCCGAAGGCTCCGAACCAAGTAAAATTGACTGAGTTTTCCTTGTGTGTTTTTTTCTTTAATCTTTCCGCTGCATAACTCAAATAACTCGAGATTTTCGACGAACGTGATTCACCCCCCCCCCCCCCCTCACGATCCAACATACACCAGCGGACGAGAAGGACGCACGCGGCATTTTCGAGAGACAAGAAGCCTAGGAGGAAGACTACTTGAGAAGAAAGTCAGAGTTGGGTTCTGGTGATCCCAACTCTAGATGGCCGGAGAATCACCCAAGAGAATGGAGCAACAGCTGGACAAGTCAACTCTGTGTTGACTTGTCCAGGTGCCCGGACCAGCCTAGTATCGAACAAGTGCCTCTTTGGGACGTTGCTGTCGATGAAGTTCAGAGTCCACGTCAGCAACACTCCAAGCCCCCAAATAGCGTCCAAGCGCCCGGGTATCAAAAAAATGTAATCAGCAAGTCGTTGTGAGCAGATAAGGTGCACCACTGGAGGTGCTCAGACTCGCTCCAGGTGCTCAGAGTTGCCACATCAGCCAACGGGCAAATTCGACCAGTAGACTATAAATAGAGTCATAGTCCTAGGAGTTTGAATAACACACTTTCTGTAATATCATTTCCAATTCTGTGCTTTTAATTTACACTTTCAACGCTTATACGAGGCTTCTCCGCCTCGGAGGATTCGCTCGTAGAAGGAGATCTTAGTGAGCTTTTATTGCCTTGAATTAACAATCTTCTGATTGCAAATCAAATAAACCTAGTTGTCTCGTATTTCCTTTTTATATATTTTGTTTTAGTTTAATTAAGTGTATATTTGCGAAAGCCCAAAGAATGAGAAATGTTAACTTTTATTTCATGTAATTCATCTCATCTTGTCGGTCGTACCTGGACCAACACATCCACTTGGCTCAATAATCGATAACTATATCAGAAAGAGAATCTCCCCGAGATGCGCATTGATCTTCAAAAGACTTTTGACTCAGTTTATTAGAGTTTTTTTCAAGATGTCCTAGCAACATTACAGTTTCCTATCATTTTCATCACATGGATTGGAGAATGCATCACTACCACCTCCTTCTCTGTAGTGATAAATGATATTATGCATGGCTTTTTAAGAGGTGGTAGAAGACTTAGATGGAGCGATCTGCTCTCTCTATATTTATTTGACATTTGCATAAATCTATCACATTCACTAGCAAGGTGCACCATTAGGGTAGATTTTCATTTCCACCTCAAGTGTGAGCATCTGAGAATAACACATTTGGTGTATGCATATGGCCTTCTACTCTTGTCATGTAGATATGTGACTTCAGTTACCCAGCTGGTGGATTGCTTATCATAGTTTCCTCCGATGGCTGGGCTTACAGCTATTTTAGCAAAGTCCAACATTTATATCACAAGGATAGATACCCTTACTCAACTTCTCACCATCATGGGTTTTCGGTCCTCAACTACCGAGAGTACATAGTGAGCAGTCCGATGCTTTTCAAATACCTTGAAATCCTAGAACCTCTAAGAAATTGAAGATATTTGACTATAACACATTGATGGACTCCCTCGCCAGGAGGATCAATTCATGGCCAAAGAACACCTTCTCTTACGCTAGGAAAGCCTAGCTCATAGCCCTAGTTTTTTAGGGTGTTGAATGCTACTATATGTCCTTCTTTCCCCTCCCCTGTGGAGTTATAGACCGCATCTACAGTGTATGCAGATCATTTATGTGGACTACCAAACCCTCCCATAGCATGGTCAAAATTATACAGACCTAAGGAAGAATGTGGTCTTGACTTGAGGGACTTAAAAACATGGAACCTTGTCTTATTGGCTAAGGTCCTATGGTTTATACAGGGCAATCAAGACACCTTATGAATATGATGGGTACACCACACATATTTACAGCATGTGGGATATGGGAGTGACAAGTGAGATACACAGACACTTCACTCATTAAGAAGGTATTGTACATCAGAGATATTATTTTGACAGTTGCAGGTAGTTCAAAGAATGCAGGACAAATCCTAGCTGCATGGTTTAGTTAGAGGAAGAGGACATGCAAAGGGTCTATGACCACTTCAGAGATACTAGGCCTAGGAAACCTTGGGTAAAGATAGTTTGATAGAAATACCTTTAGTCAAGCCATGCCCCCACACTATGACGACTAGCGCACGAGAAGCTCCTTGCACGAGCTACGAAGGATTATCTTGAGGATAGACTGTGTGCTTTCTGCCAGCACGAGGAAGATACACTAAAGCATGTGTTCTTTTGTCAACTGTGGGGGAGGATCAGGGCATGACTAAAAATGCGACCCGAAACGGGCACATATCGGTGTATGTTGCAAGTGTTCAGACTTCAGGGGGGGGGGGGGGGGCTCTGTCTTAATTAGGGTGTGACACCTTGCCATATCAGCATTAATGCATCATATTTGGAGTTCAAGTAACCATTGCAAATTTGAGGGGATGCGCTTTGATGCGGAGTTGATATTCAAGTAAGTACATGTCCATGTCTATAGGACACTTGACGTATATTCAGATCAGATACTACGACAAAGATGATATCATTTTTAAGGGCATGCATTTTTGATAGTATCCTATTACTCATACATACATTTTGATATACATATAAGTTAGGATTGTGAGAGCATACATTTTGATAGTGCCATAAATTAGGATGTGGAGTATACATTCTCAAAGGGCATGCATTTTTGAATTCATAGAGAACATGCATATAGGTAGGTCCCGATAGACCATTGACGATTTGGGAGCTTGCATCTTGCATTTGCATTTCCATGGAGTTTTGTTGCGGCTCAATGATCTTTAGGCCTCGATCAACTACTCGGCTGGATCATTTGAATAAGCATGAGAAGTTGACCTAGGTTGTAGTAACTGAGTCCATGTCGGGCATTTTAGTACGTCATATAGGGATCTACTAGATATTTTTCTGTTACAGATTTTATAGAACTGGGGACATTATTCTAATCTGGCACTTTATCAATCACAAGTAATTACCCTCAATCAAAAAATATATAATAATAATAAATAAATAAATCATTCCCTGCTTAATACCTGAGATGGAGATGTTAGCGGCACAGGACTCTACACAGAGAGATTCATGCAAAGGAGGGGACAAACAACTTGATGTGAGGCACACTACCATGCTTTGCAAGAGGTGGATAGTGATATATTTAGCGAGACTACCTCTTCTTCAGATACATGCAGACCACATCAATAGCTGAGAACATGGATACTGAGACACTGACATTGGAGGTTGTAGTGGATGTACATATTGACATCTAGAGGGTAGGGTTGTATTGGATGAGGGGCATCTCGTCAGATTGGTTGGCGTATCATCAGGCACCTATCTTGAGAGTGCATGCATTGAGATAGTGAGGAGTGAAAGCACATGTCCTGTTAGAGAGAGTGTACATCTTGGTGTTTGTGAGGATATGTGAGAGCATATGTATGATTGATGTCGATGTATAGGTGAACAGATCCATGAATTAAAGATCTATCTAGTTCACAGTAAACGTCTGACGGTAAAGACGTTTCAAATCCGTTTATGGCTAGGACTTTACCAAAAAGTCTATGAGGATGAATAAATACATCAGAAAAATCTATCTAGTACGTAGCAAACGGCTCATGGTAAAGGCATATCAAATTTGTTGATAATTGATCATTTGCTAAAAGTGAATGGGTGTTGGGGACCTATGTGCAGTTTGGAGACAACTCATGCTAATAGAAGTAAAAGATCCTAGATTACGGTGTTTGGAATGTAGACATACATCCACACATCTATCAGTTTTCAGTTTGGCTTGCATTGGTGTTGGACCCTTAGAGGGATGGAGAGATGATTTTGATACATGCGGTATAGATGTGTCTGTAGGAGGTGGATGTTTGACCTAACGACAGAGTTCGGTTGATGTCGGATCCCCATCGATGGGCATAAACATGTCAGATTAAATCCATTTTAGATCTTTTGAATTTCTTAGGTTATAAGGAGTCACCGGTATCCTCCATTACTTATTTCAACTTCTTCAAAAGAATTACAATGTTATGCAAAAAAAATCAACTAGAATAAATGAAAAATCAAACTCACGTTGAGCTAATCTGAATCAGACCATGCCGATCACAGTGCAAACTATCACCATTAATTCCCGTTTTCTAAACAGACCGAAAAGGTCCAAAATAATGCTTGCTTACTGACAATGACACCCATGGCAGCACTGGAACCAAAAATATGATGTGCGGTGACCGCTAGTACACTATGTCAAGTTGGACAAAAAATCCAAAATTGGTTTAAACGACCAAAAATCTCCAAATTAATTACCTGTATGTTTACTTACAATAACACGCAGGAACCACACACGTACACCAGAAATACATAGCGTAGGTCTAAAATTATCGAGGAGGCTGGTTCTCCATTACTAGCGCCGCCGCTTTCTCTTCTTCCTCCTCGGGGAAATCACGCAAGGCGTCGATTTTGTCAAAGCGATCGTTCGTCCCTCTCTCCGTGAGGTCGGTCGGGATCAATCGTGTTTGGAACAAAACAGAGCAGCAGGAGAGGGGTCGGTCGTGTCGGCCGACGGGGAGGACGCAAGATGTAGCCTGACGTGACGGAAATACATTGGTCAAGAAGTGGAACCCATTATGGGTCCAGCTATAGAGTCACCGCTATCCAGCTATGAAGGCACCACAGTTAACCTTGCAATGAGAATTCGACATCTCATGCGTACGTCCGCAACGCTCAATTTACTGATGATGTTGAACTGCCAACATTCAAATTTACCGGATGGACGATGATAGCCATAGGGAAGACTGCCCACCAACCATATTAATAGGATCAAAAGTAGGTAAATTAATTCGATTTAATTGTTTTTTAAAATTTATATCAATCTAGTCCTATGAATAAATCGAGAAATAATTATTATAATAAATTGAGAAATACTCATAATTCTCAGACTCGGAAATTTTCTTACTGTTGACTCGGAGATACTTGGGATCTCATTCCATTTGGGATAGATTCGAATTCTAATCCTTTTTATTGTTTCAGTCTTTTAGAGAGACTTGATAACAATATAGTGTACTCTTTTCATGAAGCATACCGTCTACAGATCGACTGTCGATCCTAGGAAAAAATATGATCAGAAAAGACACGAAAGCAAAGCAAACATAGGAAGCAATCATACTTACCGGTAATCCTCCAAGCTGGGCTCATCTCGAACCACGAGTGTCCGTCACATAGCTGGGTATAAGTCGGTTTTGCAGACCCTGCAAATTACTAGTGCCAGAGCTCAAATGGACTGCAATAAGATCATGGAACTCGAGCAAGGAACGAGTATGATGCAACCAAGGAACACTGGTGAACAAAATATGAAACTGGCAGAAAGTTGCTTTTAAGTATAAGAAACAATGTGCAAGAAAAGGTTAGCAGACGGTTCAATACACAACTCAGAAGCATGAGAACACATCGAAACTGGAATGCGACAGCAGAACTAGAGATAGAGGGTTGTTTCAATTATATAACAGGAAACAGTAACTGGCGATTAAGAAGATGAAAACAGAGTTATGTGGGATAAAGACGATAAAAATACACGGAATGACTCACCTGTCTAGAGACAAAAATACAATATAGAACAGTGTGTACCCCTGCTACGAGATACACGTCTGAATAAATGGTGCTGTACATGGAGGCCTTTTGCGCGATCAATATGGTTAGACGTAAGTGCTACTCCTGAACGATGCCTACCTCAGGTTCCATCCGCCAATGACTCTTGCTGAACTTGATAGCCGTACCATCTTCATGGGGCTTAGGAAGTTCCGGAACCTGAAGAACAAAGTTCCTATTTGTAACACCAACCTCACCGATTATGGATTTCGCTTCCTCAAAATCCACGCCGACAAACTCTGCGTCCTCAAACAATGAAGAGGAAGTTTCTTCTGCTTTTACTGACTCAACAGATTCTGATGTGTGCACAGTACTTTCACCTGGTGCACCAGCTGTGATAACTGATGCAGTGCTTGCAGTGCCTTGCATGGAGTTTGATTGGGTTGGAGCATCGGTGGATCCATCCACATGAATGTCTGAAGCTTCACGCCAGCCCACCCATTCAGGTAGCTGTTGGTCGTTAAAGAGGTCCTCATTCTCAGTAGTATCCAACCGAAAAAGGCTCACATCATCCGTGACGTTCAGCTTTGTCACATCCGTGGACAAGTCATTCAGGGATTGATCTACACTAGAAGCATCTTGAGACATGAAATCTGAGTCTGAATACTTGTGTTCAGGCATCCCAGCCTTTGTAAGCTCCTCAACTCCAACCACTTCCTCATCATCGCTGCTGTCATCACCACTCGATGTCTCATTTAGGTTAACATCATCCATCTTATCAGGGGTTGTGATGCTCATAGGCTCCATCGAATTATCATCCTCAAAAGTGAACCAGTTGGAGTTCGTGAAAAGACTACAGTGCATGGAGGGGAGAGTCAACAAGAGCCATGCTTTAAAAGAATCAAAGGAATTAAAAGAGCTTCTACCTCTGGTTATCACCACCAAGCCTCAAAGAAGAAATGACAACCCCAGTAGATCCTTCATTCAAGTATACATCCTGCAATATGAGCAGATCAGAACTGCATGTGTTTTCATCGGACAAAATTTTGTGGCAACATGACCTACTCATTTGTTTGAACGATACACAAGATTACAAATTACAACCTACTCATTTCTGTTCAGCAAAAGTAACACATTACTACATTAAGCAGTGTATTAGTGCAAATTTAAATCCGTTAATATTCCCTAAAACTCACCAAGTGAACTTAGAAATACTTTAACTTCAAATTTTGTGAACTGTCTTTAACAATGAACAAAATGGAAATTGAATCGAGAGGAGTATATGGAACATTCCCAAACTGTTAGGAAAATGTACTTCAGGCAGTACATATTGATTATTAATTAGGATAATGTCATTTTGCTCATATACTACCCATTTATGCAAACACCGCTAAAGATTTTCAAACATGCCCCCATCTTTCAACTGTTATGGTGAAGAACGAGTATGGATTTTGATTTATCATATTCATCAACAGTTCCAAGTAGGGAAAACTTAATTTAGATAAAACAGTGCAACAAGAAGTACAGTTGCTCAAATGATTGATGATAGGGTATAGAATCGACAGAATACCTCATCCATGTCATCATTCTCATAAACTCGATATTGAAATGGTTGGAGAGGATTGTTTGATAAAGCTACATCATAATCTCTAACATGAAGTTCTTCTTCATCACTATCTCTCGTCCTTTCTTGAAAAGATGTTGGACGCCTGCATAAAGAAAACAAATGTAGAAGAAAGTTATACAGTGGCACATAACCAACTTTAGCAGATTCAAGATATCTCACAATTCGATTCTCTTAGTTCAGAAATAAAGCTACTACCAAAAACAATGCAAACCCCAAAGCTAATTCAGCTCAGCTCAATATGAAAGCATGTAGATTCAAAGTTCACTATGAGACGAATTATGTACTGACGATAAAAATCAATTTTAATACTCAATCCACCATAAGAATAGCATATCCATTTGATGATGCTCACCCACAGGCCCAGTGATACACATTCTCTACTGCATTTCGTTCACGCAGCACATTAGTTTGCCAATTGACCCAGTCAACTGATTCCTACAAAAGCAATCAAACAAGTGGAGGAAAAGTTAGGAACAAGCACAAGCTTATACATGACATAGAACAGTAGGGAAAGTGACAGACAATGAAAAGTACAAATTAGAGTTTATCAGAAACAAAAAAAAAGTTAAAAATTGGACAAGCGAACTATTCATCTGTGGGGCATTCATATGACCCATTGCGATGCCACTATTCCAGTCTAGCTTCAAATCATATGGCTCAATAAATCCTCAGTTTTAAGCAGAAAATGATGACACCTTTAAAAGCCTCTAAACTTAAATTAAGCGATCTGGGAGAATTTCCAGCAGCTTCATATACTTCAATGGATACTCTGTTCACCTTTTTTTGACTTAGTTTAATTAACTTTGATCCACTCGGTAATGAGACCAATATCAATTATACCATAAACAATCATAATTAAGTGTTTCTGCATGAGAAAAAGTCAGGGCTTCTATGTATCTTGTAGCAATAAGCAATCTGTAGTAATTGCAGGAAATTGAACTATGGGGAGGATTGACAAATAATCCTGTTGTTATCAAAGACATGACATCAATTTTAATTTGCTAATTTCTAATGTACAACGAAGGGGAGCCTTGGCTCAACAGTAAAGTTGTTGCTTTGTGACCAAAAGGTCATGGCTTCAAATCCTAATAACAGCCTCTTGCAAAAAGCAGAGTAAAGTTGCGTACAATGGATCCTTCCCCAGGACCCCGCATAGCGGGAGCTTCGTGCACCCCTCTAATTTCTAATGTACAACAAAAACATGATCATCATGCAACCTTAAACACTAATTTCCTGCTTGATGTGTTATTTTAATTGACTAATTTTACCAGAGTTAAAATAAAGGCTTGCAGCATGAAGCATTTAGTTAAACTTCCTTATAAGTGCAACGAAATGCCCAGACCATAATTTCATAGAGATAACCTCCGGTTGCATGACTAAACCCAATACCTTTGAAATCCAAAATTATGGAGTAGTGCCTGACTATTTAGGGAACAAATTAACTGCAATCATTTGCATATAGAGTTCCTGCTGCAAATAATGCAATTGCGAAGCAGCTTTCTGCCTTTCAGAGAGCTAAAGTTTCAACCAACAATCCAATCACAATTGACCAAGAATGGTATTTGTACAGTCCAGGTACCTAAGTTTTTAGTCCATCAGTCTTTACAATGATAAGTTGAGAATTTCCGTGCATATGTAATACTTAATCAAATAGAGAACTGTAAACAGCATAAAGTTTCATTATGACCAATGTGTATGTCCATATAGGAACGTAGTGCTCCTTCCAATTCCATCCTTCACAAAAGCTTGCTGTAGATGATCACTGAATACATGCAGATAGCTTACTGTATTTTACCAGCAAGCATGGATTCCGATATTTTGGACTGACAGTTTTGCTTGCAGCGATAGGATATTAGCATAATTATCTAGATGAACAGATATTCAAAGCTGGAATTTGTATTGACAGCAGTATTCAGCCTTGTCAAACTACCATCAAAATCTTTTCTTTTCATTCATTATGTTTATATTCAGAGTAAAAGAAACTTTCTGAAATAACCTTCAACCTCAAAAGAAGTTGTGTTTCATCAGCAATCCATTATTTGTCTATGTTTTAGAATGAGTTACACAAACAAAACAATAGTGAGCTTTTCAAATTCGTGAAAATAGCGCCACTGGCTGACAATGAATATTTAAAGCATAAACTACCGTGCACAGATGAAATGATAGATTCAGACAACTGAAAATGACTTAAATAAAACAAAACATATTGATCTTGAAAGATATACATGATTATATCATAAAGATGATCCTAGTATGACTACCTGATATGCAAGGTCTTGAAACGTGTTGGAATCCTAGGTATACAGATTTTGTATTTTGAAGATACAGAAGATTTCAACACAATGACACAACAAATTGTAGATTACAACTATTTGGAATCAGTGACAACATGAATATTCTCTCTCCATTGAGGCTTCCTACAAATGGCATTTTCTAAGAAGTTTCCATTGCTATATTTACAATAGAACAGAAAAACCATGTCATTTTACAATGGAAGAGCAATTTTAAAAGTCCCAACTCCCATGCCCGTGGACCATGGTGTCAAAATATTTTGCATTCATCATAATAAGTTAAGAATAATATGCAAGTAATTCACTAGATGATAAAGACATGAAACATATAGCCAAGATTTTGAAAATGACATGGAACCATCAATTTGTGTGTATGCATGAGGATGTGTTCTGAAGAACTTAAAGTTAATGACATCTAAAACTAGTTTTGATGGGCTTGGAAAGTGTAATATTAGCATGCAGCAGTTACAAATGAACTAGTTTGAAACATACTAAGATATATTTTTGTAACTTCCTGACTGCTGTTTATGCTCAAAGCTTCTACAGAACCAGAAAAACATGAATCAGCTTCAAATGCCCTCTGCTTAACCGCCTTGCTCCCTGCTTCTCCTCGTTAGTTTCTGCAATGTTTCCTAGTATAGACCTTCATTTTCTTTCAATTTTTGCTAATTTTTTGTGGCCTTCGCCTTTTCTATAAAATATATTGGCATTGTGCGAGTTTGCATGGGATATCACTCGAATTGGATTCAATTAATCCTACTCCTATCTGGATCCGCAATTGCAAATTTTTCCATTTAGTGTTAGCACAGTTAAAATCCTCATGTGCACCCATAATGTATCATTAATTTTATCCCACACTACTGGTGAAGAACAGAAAAACAATACATCAGACAACAAATTCCTTTACACCAAGCTTCAAAGTGATCACTCAAGGAAGTTCATTGTACAGAACTTCATGTTAATACATGTCATGCAGGAAGAATTGCCATCATAGCAAATAAATACTCAGATCAAACTAGCCCGAGCTTGAGCCTGAATGTAGCTGCACAACATATATTATATCAGTGAATGTAGGCTTCATTAGTCTTCAGTTTTCATTTGGCTACAGAAGGAAACTTAGTTGCACTTGCTAAAACACTATTTAACAAACTACATTAAGTACATGCACAAATCACAATGAGTATCCATGAGGGTGTATGATGCTCAAGTCTAATTAGTCTCAGAAAAGGAACCATTCCCTATTTGCAAAATGAGAAAGGAAAATAATTATTAGCAACATGATTGAGGATCCATCATCACAAGTTAAAACATACAATAACAAAATGATGGGAAAATGTAGCATGTCCACCCATGCCAAACATGCCAAGATGGTTAGTGAAGTTTTTGATTTAAATGACTAATACAAGGGCATGTCAACTGAACAGCATTAAGCAGAACAGTAGCATCAATCCTTGATAAAATCATGAAAATCCTGTTAATAGCTATAGGCAAACAACGAATAAATTCACTCCATCAAATGCAACGTCCAACAGAAATCACAGTGGAATTGCAGTCTATTATACTGTATAAGTAAAAACAACTAATGCAGACAATTTTGTTGCATATCTATGTAGAAAATAATCAAACCTTTGATAGAAGTATTAAAATATACATCAGTATCTCAATCAGAAACTCACCTGTAGGTAAGACTGAATATGATCATTGCCAATTCCAAGTTGGACAAGTTTGTTACAGATTCTTGTTATGTGTCCAATGTTTCCAGCCCGAATTGGTTTTCTTCCAGAGGCTGGTACAGTTGTCTACAAAGTCAAAAGGGAGGGGAGAAATTAAGCCGCAAACTGCAATATGAACAACTGTGATCCTTGATATCCAAAATTCTTACCACACTGGATTCACCAGAAAGAAAAGGATTTTTATCTGTCAGTAGAAACTTAGCAATGATACCACATTCACAAAAGAGATAATCGACAACTGCAGTGTTTTTGCTTTCAAGGCAAGATACTACTAAATTCTCCACATGATGGTGTAGTGAGTTGTTGAAAGGATACCTAAATTATTATCATTATTAGGGACATTGCAAAAGCAATGAATACAATAGGACCTAAAACCACAAAATATATAGCTTACTTAAAAAATAGATCTAGGATTATCTGAATGGCACTAGATTGAATCAATTCCTTCTCGGCAGCTTCACCACCAACTTCTAGTAATACTGTAATGAACTCCACTACCTGAGAATTCAAACCAAAATAATCTCAGATGGGAAAGTGAGATAAGAGATGCCTGTAAATACGGAACATTGAAAATGTGTGAAGCATCCATCTGTAAGAATCAGACTGAATGAGGAAAAAAGTCATTCCTACTGGTACATGAGTTACTAAGCAGTTGATAAACTACCGTATAAACTAACTGAAAATTTTGTTCCAGTTTTGCAGAAAGAAAATTCTTAAGACAACTCATACTGACCATTTTCTAAAAATCAATTAATAATTAGAGCAAATAATGCTCCAAATTTTACCCGTCATTTAAATCAATCAAGAAATCTGCTCCAACATGAACATACATACTTTAAGACGATGCTTCCCAAGTGGAGGATGCAGTTCACCATATGTTGTTGGAAGGGTATTAATCTCAGATGATACATTCAAAAATTTAAGCAAGCCATCTGCATAAAGTAAAGAAGAAAAAATTGAGTACTGACAGCTTAAACAAGATGGTAAAAGTTAAACAAAATATTATGGTGAGAGCATGGGTAAAATTCGAGCATACTAAAATCTTTTACCAATACAGTTGCAAAAGAGATTACCAGAGACTTACCAATATAAGAAATCAAAAGAGGTGCAGATATTGATGGCACAATAACTTATGTCTCATAATGGAATGCAATTATAAGTACTAAAGAATTATGATGAAAATAATGAAAGATTATAGCCGTCTGATGGATTTTTAAGAAAATTTATGCATGATACCATATTTATTATTTAGTCGTATTAGCACTAGAATCTACATAATAAGTGGCATGTGGACACAACACCATGCTTACTATTAGGTCATATCAGGGAGAGTAACATCATGCCAGTGTATCAAAAAGTGTGTTTCACATATAACACTCTTGCCTTTTTTTTAATTAACTACTCCATATTACCAAATCCTGACACGGCTGTAGAACCAGGCCTACTGCATAGTAAAAATAAAAATAACCTAGATTAATGGCTGCAGACCGAATTGGAGGTACATTTATTAGTCACATTTCTTGCTAAAAAAGATACACCACAGCAGAAAGTAGGACGGACACAACCACAAATTACATGCATATATAGGAACCAATGAATCTAAAGGCAATCAATAAATATATAGATCTGAATGGAAAATCATTCGATGTCTCAATTGTATTTCCAAAGAAATTGTTTCTATAAACTCATGCAACCCAGATAAACCTTTTTCTAACATAATACATTGTTGCACCTTATTACATGTTATGCAGGGCCAATACTACCTATACTTGATGGTAGGAAGCAATTAGATAATGGCACAAAGAAATGAAAGGAAACCAATCATATATCATTGTCACAAAGCAGTGTTTGTCCCAATGAAATTAGGTGAATCTTATCTGTAAGATGTGCTTTATGCATAGCTATATCATCAGTAACAATCAATTCAATTAGATCATTCTTATACAATGGCATGCTTTATTTTGGTCTGTCTCTTTACCTTTACACCTTCCACTCCGATGGATTTAACTCATCTAATTAAAAATATATTCGCTATCTAGAACAAGTCGATAGTACCTCAACCTAGTTTTTCTCATTTCCTTATCTATTAGAGTTCAACTTAATTGTTCTCCAGTAAAAGGTTATATGTGAATTAGTAATTTAATCTAATCAATGAATCAACTTGTCTATATGCATATTAGACCTCTTGATATGTGATATGAGAAATGCATTTTTGGTTTAAGGTTATATATAATAGACATAAATCTTCAATTTAATTCATTTCTTTTAAGCAACTAGAAAACATGAATTAATTGAAATATGCTGCTTACCCTAGAGTATAATAATTTTAAGTAGATTGATGTAGCTATACATATTGTCAAAGTCAAAACTCATTTCATTTTTTAGAAAAAAGAGGCATCCGGCTTGAAAATACAACTCATGCAGAAGTATCTGTATATCCAGAGTCGTTCCACGTTGTCCCCTTAGGACAACCTACACCATAATGGATTGAAATTGTACTGAGAAAAAATATGAAAAAGCACAGAACTTATCCAACATACCCAAATGTGTCAACATGGCATGAAGAGCTATGGAATCAACATCGCTAAACGGTGCATATAAATGCTGATTTCTGATGTAATTAATTGATGCCGCGGATGCAGATCTTTTAGGATCCAGCAAGGCAATGCACACAGATAAAGAGTGGATAAGAGCAGATCTAGATGATGAATTTTCCAATGCATGGCCAAATATCCTGGTGATAAAGCTGAAACCAAAATAGAATGGAGATAATGGGAAGAACAATATTGATAAGATAATACCAACAAATTAACCATATCTTTAGAAAATGAAACAAATAGACAATTACCTTTGGCTGGAAATTAACCATATCTTTAGAAAATGAAACAAATACACAATTACCTTTGGCTGGAAAGCTTGGCAGCAAAAGCTGATGGAGTATTTCGAATAATGGCCATCAAAACCTCAGCCGCATTCGCATTAACTTCAGTAGAATGCTGTTCAATTTAAAGATGCAAACCCATAAAGAAAGATTGACTCACTCTAACATATGCAAGGTTATTTGAACAAAAGCAACATGCAATATGCCTAGAATGCAATAGAAAAATGTGTCAAACTTTTCAGAAGTGGCCATCTTTTGCAGGAATAACATATCAAAACTCACAACAGAAAAGTCCAACGAGATGACCAACTTTAAAATACTGCAAGCGACCAGCATCTGTAATTTGGCAAAGGGATGGCATGTGATTTGGTAGCTGAGCGAGAGCTACAGGAACAAAAAACTGAGGATGGGAAGGGATTGCGTATAGTGTGTATAGGCTTCAATGGTTATTTAAATTTCCATTATATCCTCCAATTATCAAAAACCATTATCTTAATTTTAGGGCATTTCTGACTTTCAATCTCAGCCATTAAGAAAATACATTGGTCTAGCAAATTGGGAAACTCATGTGGTTCAATGACAACCTGTCTGGATCAACCAAATAAACTAGGGCCCCTTGGCTTTTGGGTAATTTCAAAACTGTAACAGAACCCAACCAACCACAGGAGCGGTTTTGATTTTTCAGGTCAGACTAGCAAAGTCAATCCAGTTCTGGCTTTTGATAACTATGTGAGAAAGTACTGCAAAAATGCTTCAAAACATATAGAAAAAATTATGTGTATTAAAGAACTCACAGAGGGACTTAATTTATCCACAATCATCTCAAGAAGACTGGTATCAGCCAACCACTTAATGATATTCATATAGTTTGGATTTGTATGATCATCAGCGCCAACAAGTCGAATCAAAATCTGATAAAAAAGAAGAAGCAAAAGGTCTGAATTTGATTATATCCTAATTACAAGCAGAAATAACAGTATGAAAAACAATAACATATCACAAAGATAAGATAGCATTAAATCACAAATAACTTACTTATGCTATTAAGTGGTATATAAATATAAAGGGAATCAAACTGGGAGTTTTTCATTCATAAGACACAATAGAATAAGTGCACAGACAAAACAAATTCAAGAAAGAAAGAAAGAATATAAATGTGACCACAAAAAAAATGAACAAAGTTGTGACTTAGAATGAAATACTAACCTCCCTGATTGATGTTATGCCAATCAAATTGACCAAGTGATTGAAAACATTGACGTGGGTCTGATGCCAAAAAAAAAAAAAAATCGACATTGTAAGAGTGAAGTAAAAATCACATAACATATGATATTAGTATAAAAAAGCAATTGCAAAGAAACCTCAAAAACCTCTCATGAGAAATACTTCCTAATCCAAATTTTTTGAGGAAAAAAAATAAAATCATAGATGAAACATAATATATAAAGATTGGCTAGTCAGTATAACTATGAAACAAGAGGATATAGACACAGTTGATACTTGATAAACAGAAACCAAAACTATTATACTTATTGTCACAAAAAAAAGAGCAGCAAACAAAACAGGTTATTTGTGCCAGGTGAGACTATAATGACTTGAACACAGGAATACTAATCTGCCAAACATTTTCACAATAAATTTTCCAGATAATGCGATAAAACAAAAACTTACTTGAATATATGCCATAAGTGAATTGGTTTTCCTTAACATTAGGCACACCACAACCTAACAAAAATTAAAAGAAAAGAAACTAGATAGTTAAATAAATCAATGTACATATTCTGTCTATGATTAATCGATTAGAGGATAATATTCAAAGAAGAATAGATTACAACCTTGCCGAAATACCCAGCTAAAGTTGAATTGTGTGTACGATTTGGTTCAAGAAAGGAGAATAACATGTTCATCAACTGCAATGGGAAAAAACACAAAATAAAATATATAATTTCAAGCAAATGATCAAGAAACATTTATGTCAAAGTGGCCAAATGCATCAGAGTTTAGTGCCTTACATCTTCATCATCCACCAAGGTTTTAAGAATGACATCAATTTCACAAGTAAATATCTCACATGCAAGGAAAGGGAACCTATTTCA
Source organism: Zingiber officinale (assembly GCF_018446385.1). NCBI lineage: Eukaryota > Viridiplantae > Streptophyta > Magnoliopsida > Zingiberales > Zingiberaceae > Zingiber > Zingiber officinale. The sequence goes on from NC_056002.1 coordinate 31,525,528, forward strand.
TTCAAATAACAAAGTGAAATCCAAATAATCCATTAGCTTCACCATAGAAAGGGAAAAGTGAATCTATTTCTTCTAAAGTAACTGACAAATGAGTATTTACAAAGGAACATACTTAAACGTTCGTAAATTGTCAGCATCACCAGGAGCATCCTCAGTGATGTATCGAAGTAATTGCTCTACCTGTGCACGATCTCTAAGACTGAAAGCAAATGAATTTCACTATTGAGTAAACTAACATGGTCAAAAAAAAAAAAAGACTAGCTTTGAAGTTCAAAGAAAATTAGTAGAAGCACATTCTGATTTCATCATATAGGTGACTCAAAGTTGGAACTAGATAGCAATCCTCAGATACAATTTTTGCTCAAAAGAAATATTACAAATTAATAAGTCGTGAGTTAAGAGCTTTGCATTCTTGAATTATCTCTTCTTCGTCCAAAAGTTCTTCTAAGGTGAAATTTTCCTTATCCAAGATTAACTCCACCTGCATAGATGGACGTAAGACAAAAGTAAGACTGTGAATCGACTATATAGGGCATGATAAGTAACCAACAGAATGACGTTAAATTTCTAAACAATGCTAACACAGCTCAACCAGTGAAATTAGTATGACAGGTCCAACAGGCCCATAACATGCACCGTAGCCATCACTGATACCACTGGCCTATGTCCCTCGAATGACCAATGTTTTTTTAAGGGGTTTAAATGCAGAGCTTACGCTTACGCGTCTGTTATCAACGCTGATTGTCTCGGCTAAACAAACCGCAATTTTTTTCTGGGTTTTTAAGATGAAAACATCGGTTTATCTTGCAGGTGACATCTTTCGAGATGGAAACAGAAGAGACACATGATCGATGCTCCAGTCGACGCAAAAATTAAAAAAAAAAAACGATGGCTTCATGAGAGAGAGAGAGGAGAAAACCATGTGTATTTATCCGTGACAAATATCACACTAATTTGTAAGCACTTAGACCATGTTACGTGGCAGAATGCCTACAAAAGTACTGAGTAGACAAAATTCCAGGTGGTTGGACAAATAAACAGATAAAAGTCAAAAGAAGTACGAGTTAGAATGGAGGTCGAACGGATAGACAAACCCGCAAACGACCCAAAAAAAATTCATCGAATTAATCAGCAGAAGCAATGAGAACAAAACAGAGTAAGGAAGGAGGAGCACGAATCCAAAATCGGCGAGACGCCAATGATCGACGTGGGGAGCTACTCACCGGAGACGAAGCGGGAAGGTTGGGGATTCGCCAGAACATCTCCGACCCAGCGTGAGGAAACAGCTCAGAGCTACTAAAGCGGACGACTTCCGGAGGAACCGAACCGAAGCGACCCACGAACGGAGGCAGCAACCGCTGCGCTACTGCGCGGAAGAAGCGGCAAAGAACGCGGAAAAGCAAGGCGAGGCGGAGGCGACGGCGGCGGAAGCGAGGAAGAAAAACCCTAGATTTGATGGCGGAGAAGGAAAGAGAGGCGTCGTCTTCGATTCGAGGCGGAGAAAAGGAGCATGGACCGTGCGGGTCCAAATCTGGCCCGTTAAGTCAGCACCGGACTTAAACCAGAATATTTGATACCCTCGCTGTGAACTACATGGGACCCTCAAGTTCATCGAATGGTTTTCCGAGTATTGCCTCGGGTTTTATTAGCAACCGGCTGCTGTAGGTTAAAGATCGGAGACAGCCGGTAGTGTTTCATTAGCAAGTTAAAGTCGCATGATTCTTAATTAACCTTGTTTATACTAATCATAAGCAATAACGACAATATTAGTGTCTAGATAAGCGTTACATTATGCTTTTGTGTATTAAAGAGGAAAGTAATTAACCCAACGAATTATATTTTTAGCAAAAGAATGGCGTTTACTTGGATAAGGAGAAAAAAGAGGGGAGTGGTGAACTAATTTAAGGCTGTTTATTTGGAAGGGAAGGAAAACAATCTAAATTGGATACAGAAACAAAGTAATTAACCCAACGAATTATATTTTTAGCAAAAGAATGGCGTTTACTTGGAGAAGGAGAAAAAAGAGGGGAGTGGTGAACTAATTTAAGGCTGTTTATTTGGAAGGGAAGGAAAACAATCTAAATTGGATACAGAAACAAAGGAATAAGGCTCCTTCGGTCTAATTAATTTTGAAAATAAGGCACCTTCAAATACTATATATATTTAAAAATGTCCAACATAAAATTTAAAGCTCTAAAGTTCATTTTTTGACCATCACCTCATATCTCGTGGAACGTAATCTTTCTTTTCCATGATTTATCATTCGTAATGGATTAAGTGCCAACAATTAAAACTATTTTTATCAGAAGCATTAATTTGTTTATAATTTAGATGTAAATCAAAAGCAACTCCGGTCCTTTTACATAGGAGGTTTGGGACGGAAAAAAAATTTAAAATAAATTTAGGCTCCAACTACTCAAAACTTCAATTACATGCATAAAAAAAATAAAAGTAAAAGATAATATCAAAAAATTTTAAAATATGAATTTGAGGTCAACTATTCAAGACCCAATTACATACATATAATACATAATATTAAAAAAAATTGGACCATCTTAAATCATGGGCCTAGGGCCTCCATTCAGTGCCACCTTCTTCTAGAGCCGGTCCTGATCAAAAGATAAATCATTTTGATTATCAAAAGGCTTATTCGCATTGATGGCTTTGTGTTTTATATGGCACACAATGTGAATCCAGCAATGATGTAGACGTTAGATTTTTTTTAAGTGGTTAATTAGATTTAAGATTTAAATCCTAACTGTAATCTATTATATAATAAGTTTTTTAGTGGGATAATAAATTTAACAATTTGGATGGATTTTTATGAGCGCTTCCTAATTTAAGTGGGTGTGATATTTAAATTATCAAATAATGATACCCTACCCGGCCTTATGCGAACGATCGTGGGCAAGCTCTAACTTGGACAATCTGACATGATAAAAACTTAGGGTATGTTTAATTTGTTTATATTTTCATTTCATTTTTCAGAAAATCATATTTTTTTTATTTTTCAGAAAATGATTTTTACTTTATTTTTCATTTTCTTAGAAAATGCTATCTCTTTTTCTTGAAAACAAACGTAGAAAATGTAAACCAAACGTGTTTTCCATTTTTTCAAAAAATAAAAATAGAAAACAACATGAAAAATGCAAACCAAGTGCTCTCTTAATTTTTTAAATCTTTCTCTCATCTACATGCAACAATTTTTTTCTTTTTCCTTGCTCATTTACATGCAACAACTTATCTTTCATTTATCTAAAATTATTTCTTTTATCTCATTCGATTGCATTCAACAATCACTGTGATGCTGATTTTTAAACATCAACACCAAGGTGGTGTCGCTGCTACAGATGTGTAACATTTAATAACTGCTACAGTGTATACAGCTGCTGTGTAGTAGCTACTACAACATATAGCAGTTAATGTGTAATAACTGCTACAATATAGTAGTTGCTACAACGTATAGCAATTACTATAAAGTAGATGCTACAACGTGTAACAACTATCGTATAGTAGCTGCTACAACATGTAGCAGTTACTGTGTAGTAGTTGCATGCTACAATATTGTAGCAATTACATTACCTTGGTGCACCACAGTGATTGTTGCATGCAATCAAAGGAGAGTGAAGAGAGAAAAGTTATTGTATACCGATGAAAGAGAAAAGAAAGAAAAGTTGTTGCATGTAGATGAGAGAGAAATTTTAAAAATTAGGTTATGGCTGCGTCAAATCATTCACATTGGATCTCGCCAAGCTGCTCAAAAAAGGTCGGGCAAGATATCATTCCTCTCTCTAAATATATAAAATTTTGGCTTGTTTCACACCTCGCTTCTGCACCTGCAATGCACAACTGAGTGAGTCAAGGCGTTAGGAAGTGATCCGGACACCTTGAGTGAGTCAGAGTCAGAGCGCAAAAGTCATTTTCGAGTATACCTGACCCCGGGCAGGATCCGACCCAAACCCAGCTCGGGTTCGGCCTGGGCCAATAAACGAGTTAAAGGGCTAGTTGCCCATTGACCTAGGTCGTCGAGCCGAACCAGAATCGACTTGGCAGGATGCGGGCCCGATTCTGATCCAAACCCCCAAAACCGACAAATCGTCGGTTCGGCCTACCGGTTTCATTTTTTTATTTTATGGTCGTTGGACCGGTAGTTCCTAACCATTGAGGGAGGGATGATTTTTTGAGTATTTTTTCAACTGCTAAGATTATTTGACCATTTATAATCAATATCCGTGATTTAAGTGTCTGTTACTATCCAAACTTTATAAATAAATAGTTAATTTCATCATTTTCATACTCATCTTCTCTACTCTCATAATTTCACACTCTCTACATGTTTTCAACTTTAAGTCTTCATTTCTACACACTTTTGTTTCCAATTTTCAACTACAATAGAAGGAGGTCGTGGAGGTTCATCATTATGATCTCGAAGGGGAAAGGAAATAGTGAATCTGCATAAGGACCCCAACATTCAATCCATTGATAATGAGGCCAAATACTTTCTGATTTTGAATTCCGATATCCGAAACATAAAGAAATATTGATGCAATTACTTCTAAGGTTCAGAAAATTCCTTCTCTAAAATTTTATATTTCACTAAACATTTTGAGAATGTCATTCTTCTACATAATGTACTAACACGTTGAAATTCAATATATCAATTATTATTACAAAATTCATTTCAATCACAACAATAGAATATTTATAGCATTATTTGTGAAATTTTAAAAGTATTTAACGATGCAACTGAACAACTTTCTAATATTATTTCATTGCTCATTTCATTTTAGAATTTTTTTCTAGTATAATATTAGTTTTAAATAAACATATTAATAATAAATTTTTATCTTCTTACATGTTAATTAAGAAAACTAAATAGGAAAACTATTTTTATATTATTCCTAAAAATTTAATTGCATTTGTTTTAGTTTCTAGATTTAAATTAGAACTTTTACTAGAAATCTTACTATTTTATTAAAAATCTCTCCCCTTTACTAACTAACTTTGGTGAAGCCTAAAATGAATTTACGTTAATATCCCTTTTTCTATTCACACTAAAAATAATTCCAATGTTTGTTAGTAATTCCACAAGCGAAACAATCAGTGATCTAGAGTTTGAGACTCACCTGCGGCATATTATTATGAATTTTTCTCATCATTAATTTTCTCTGGTTGTTTTATATAAAAAAATATAGTTCTCTTTAGTCCCACATCTTAAAATTGACAACACTATAATCAAAGAAATTTCTATAAATATTTTAGGCCAACAATGTTAAAAAATATACTTTTCTTAGTTTTTTTTTACTAAGATAAGTATAATATTAAATTAAATTAATTTTTTCATTGGGAAGCTGTAAGGGTGACACTCAAAAATCCAAACAATTCAGATTTTTAAAGACCCAAATAATTCAGATTTTCAAAAGTCAGGTACTTTACCCTAATGACTCTACCTTAATATTTTAATGCTAAAATACTTTAATTAATATAATTTCATTATAAAATGTCAATGTGATTTCAATGTATTATATTATATTATATTATATATATATATATAATGTTAGAATTTTTTAATATGATATCTATAATCAATATTATATAAAATATAATTGAATAGTTATAAAATACAACAAATTGTTAGTAGTAATTTAAATATTACAAAAGTACAATATTTATTAAAGAACAGATGAAACATCTACGAGAATACTCAAGTTTCATACATGAACTTATAATTATTTTACGACTTCTTTTGATTTTAGTGAAGCAAATAACGAAAATTTCGATATCCTAAAGCGATGGTCATAGAAGGCTCAAAGTTTTTCCGTTCTCTCCGTGATAGCCAAAGAAATTTTAGCTTGTCCAGTGTCAACTATTACTATAGAGTAGACGTTCATGCCGGCGATAACATAAATGAATGACGTTTGACTTTGTCTCATAACTTATTGGAAGCTCAAATATTACTCGATGATTGTACTAGTACTGAAAAAAGAATCTAAAAATGTAACTTTCCGATGATGAAATCGAAGATTTTGATATTAAAGGAATGAATACAACGGGAATGGGAAATGGAAGTGAGTAACGTCACTTCCTAATGAGAGAAAGTTGTGAAAGAGCTCTCAGTGGGTGTTCGTTTTCTAGAAAGAGAAGCTCTAACTTCTCTTTATGATTTTTGGCCATCTTCCACACGGTGAGGTGAGTGATCCCTAGGGTTTTTCTCCGGTGGCTTTGGAGGGCTCTTCTCCGATTTCCTTTTCTCTGGGTGGTGCTCATTCACTCGTGGTGGACGACTTCCCTATGGTGGATCTTGGGTGGATTCAGAGGGTGCTGAGGGATATTCCACTGGCTATATCGGGGTGTTCTTCTTCTCCGGCATAGGGTTATCTTCTCACTGGTATTGTCGTTCATCCCATCCCCTCCCCTTCCTTCTTCAGTTTCCTTGGTTTTCTTTGGTTTCCTTGGTCTTCTTTGGTTCCTATTTCCTCCTCTCACCTAGCTCCCGAAGGAAGAACTTGACTCAGTCAATTCCTACTGCAATACACGTTATTGAAGTTTTTTCGACGAAGTTTTTCCGATTAACTGCATCTCCGGTTGCCACATTCCAAGAAAGGAAATATCTTGCCAAATCATTCCACATTAAAGGTCATTAATTGGTGCAGCTATTGACTTTAATTGGTGTAATGCATTTTTGGAAGGCTAGTGTGGCAAATTTGAATTGGTGATTAGTTGGGACCACAAGTTTTATTTTGCATGCACACGGTGATTGGTGAAGCACGTTATCTCTTCCATTTTGGTTTCCAAACAACATGGTGGTTGGATTTTCCCTTCCATTTCAGTTGTGGTTAGCTTTGGCTCTTCATTGCTGGTTTTGTGATTCAACGTGGATGCATCAAAATGGGAAAGAAGAAGAAAGGTCTCAAATACTCTCCTTTGAGTCTAACCAAGGGCCCACATCCTATGTCATTCAAAGAAGATAGATTTGCTACTATGAAAGATACTTCACAATTGGCAAATGAAGATGAGGTGGCAAATGAAACATCCTATGTGGCAAGCGCATGTGGACAAGCGGACAAACCGGACATTGCTGAGTTGGACGAACTTGTTGATGTGGTTAAGGAATCTAATGAGGTGGCCACCCCACAACGTGTAGAGGCTTCTCCTCAGCCACCACATGCCCAAGGAAGTCCTCCACCTCCACCACCACCGATGGAGGAGGGGGAGACCTTGCCAGAGATACAAGAACAACAAACTCCGACGCCTAACACTCTGTCGAACTGAAGGAATGATGTTGTGAACAAGGAGAGGACTGATCAATCACCAAAGAAGCAAGATTGGGTTGGACTTTTCAAAAACAATCGCAAAACTAAGCTTGCTATGAATCTAGATCAGTACGAAGCAAAAGGAGAAAGATTAACTTTCTGTTTTGAAGACAAGTACAATGTGGAGGATTCAATGGAGTTTTGTTTGGTTGGATGCTTCATGGGTCGTCATCCAGGCAAAGATGGAGTCCGATACATTGGTTCTCAATAGAAGACACCTCACAAATTCTTTCTACACAAGAGTGGTTGGGTAATGTATAAGTTTAATAAAGAAGAAAATCGTCAAAAAGTTCTTCAAAGAGGACCTTACTTTGCCTTCGGTGTTCCGATGTTCTTGAAGATTATGCCCAAGTATTTTCTATTTGATGAAGATGGATGTTTTGTGCGAGCGTGAATACAAATTCATGGCCTCCCACCGGATTGTTGGAGCCAATTTGTGCTAAGAAAGATTGGATCGAAAATTGGCAAACCGTTGTATACCAATAATTTGACTAGGACAAGGGAATGGTTGGAGTATGTAAGGCTTATGGTGGAGATTCCGGCTATTAGTGAACGTATTCATAAAGTCCCCATCACCCTACCTACTGGTGTTCAAGTGGATTTGAAAATCAAATATGAAATAGTCTCAAATTTTTGCCAAACATGCAACAAATTGGGTCATCGATCGAAGAATTGTCAGGGAAATGCTACACCAGTTGGGCAACAACGAGACAACCCCCAAATTGATCCAAATGTGCAAAGATATGGGAGATCAAGATCTCAATCAACTAGATGTTGCAGGAGGACAAGAACAAGATATAGAAATCATACAAGCCAATAATGGAGGCTAAAGCAACAAGGACCAAATGTTGAGGTATCGGTTGATCAACAAAAGCTTACAATTGTCATTGTGAACAACCCCTATACTAGGGGTGTCAAAAATGAACCCGACCCGACGACCCAACCCGAGTCGACCCGAAAAAAATCAGGTTCGGGTTGGGCATTTTCGGGTTCGGGTCGGGTTCGGGTTGGAGGGTTGGAGGAGGGTTGACTTAAATATAGGGTTTTGTGGGGTTTTTTGGGGTTAAATCAAATTTTATTTTAAAAATTTAGATGTTTTTATGTATATTAATATCATGTTTGTATGATAATGATGGAGTATTGAGATAAAAGTGAAGAATTATAGGGAAAATATCCCAAAAAAGTCGTTTTGAATCGGATTTTCGGGTTATATGGGTCGGGTTCGGGTTGATCGGGTTGGTCGGGTTCGGGTTCGGGTTTAGGTGTTTTGGGTTGAAGTCGGGTTCGGGTCGGGTTAAAAAATAAAAAAATCCAACCCGACCCGACCCACCCGAATTGACACCCCTAATTCTCGTAGTATCGCAGGAGCAGAGCACAAGAGAAATCAAGCAAGTGTAGCCACCGAAAGTTGTCCAGTAGCCGACAATTTCAAGTGAAGGGAGCGCATCCTCTTCCTCTACTTCTTTTTCCACGGCATCACAAGAAGATAGAGCAGCAAGTGAGACTATTCATACGGTATTGGAGGCATCAACATCTTCCTCGTTGCCTACTGTTACATCATCTGAGTGGGGATATGGCTAGCGGTACACATGTCCCTACGATTGGTACAAGACAACAGGTGCAAGCAGCCCGCAATGTTCATAAATAAAGGTAGCATCTTGGAATATTAGAGTCTTTCTGTAACGACCCAGCCCTTTGGCCTCTTGGGCGGCCCTTGCGGCGGCCCACTGCCGGTCCCTTATATCGTCGGCTCATTTTGCGACCTCTAATGTAGTCGATCGACGACCCTTTGGCCGTGCCGTTACTCACTAGGACTTTCCACCTCTGGCAGTGGATTTTTGTCTTCCCCAGGATTCGAACTCTAGACCTCCGGGCTTAAGTACTAGAGTTTATGAATCCTGGTAGCCAAGTGAGGAGATCTAGAGTTCGAATCCTGGGAAAGGCAAAAATCCACTGCCAGGGGTGGAAAGTCCTTGTGAGTAACGACACGGTCGGCCGCCCAAGGGACCATCAGGGGCCACCAGTTGGGCCGCTAGTGTGGCCGCCCAAGGGGTCGAGGGGTCGTGACGTTACAATGTCACTCACTTGGCTACCAGGATTCATAAACTCTAATACTTATCCTGGAGGTCTAGAGTTCGAATCCTGAGGAAGGCAAAAATCCACTGGCCAGGGGTGGAAAGACCTTGTGAGTAACGACACAAGCCCGAGGATCGTCAATCGACGACATAAGGGGTCGCCAGTTGGGCCGCCCAAGGGACCACCAAGGGGCCGCCAAATGGGCCGCCAGTTGGCCAGCCCAAGGGGTCGAGGGGTCGGATCGTTACAATAAAAAAACACCTTTTTATTATAACGACCCGGCCATTTGGCCTCTTGGGTGGCCCTTGCGGCGGCCCACTAGCGGCCCTTATGCTTACTCACTAGGACTTTCCACCCCTGGCAGTGGATTTTTGCCTTCCCCTGGCGCTCACTTGGCTACCAGGATTCATAAACTCTAATACTTAAGCCTGGAGGTTTATAATTCAAATCCTGGGGGAGGCAAAAATTCACTGCCAGGGGTGGAAAGTCCTAGCGAGTAACGACACGGCCAAGGGTCGTCGGTCGATGACATTAGTGTTGGTTGCTACTCGGAAAACCTAGAGGTTCCACTGTACAAAAGTCTGAATCTTTTCCTATCTACCATATGTTCTTTTAAATTAAATTTTGGATCGCCTGCGGAACTTAACACGTTTGATCCAAAACTTAATCTATTTGTTCTTTTAGGTTTTGACTTAGATTTCCTGCGGAACTTAACATGTTCGACCCAAGTCACCTTAAGTTATTAATTCTATTAAATATTAATTTCCATAATTGGTTCTCAGTACTGACGTGGCGAGGCACATGGCCTTCTTGGATATGGGAGCAACCACCACCGACTAGACAAAACCTTTTAAGGAAAGCTAATATTTAATTTCCTAAAATAACTTTAGGTTAACCGAAAAGAACAATCAAATCACAAGGAAAAGAAAAACAAAAGAACACTATATCGAAAACAAATTCGAAACACTAGAATCGTATGCCTCTTGTATTTAGTATTATTTCCAAAAATAACTAGTATGATGCGGAAAGAAAAATTACTAGTTATACCTTTTAGAAAAACCTCTTGATCTTCTACCGTATTCCTCTTCTAACCTCGGACGTTGTGTGGGCAACGATCTTCCGAGATGAGAACCACCTAGGCACCTTCTTCCTTCTTCCTTCAAGTTTCGGCCAAGCACAAGAACTTTCAAAGGATGAAGAATTTTCCACCAACCAAACTCCAAGGGATGCATGCTTTCTCTCCTTCTTCTCCTTCCTTGATCCGGCCACATCCTCCAAGCTCCAAGAGATGATAGATTTCGGCGACAACAAGAGGAGAGAAGAGAAAGGGAAGGGCCGGCCACCACACCAAAAAATAGAATAGAGTCATTAGCCTTGAAGCCTCCTCTACCCCCTCTTTTATAATCCTTGGTCTTGGCAAATAAGGAAAATTTAATAAAAACTTCCTTAATTCTTTTGCCATTGAAAAGGAAAATTTATTTAATTAAAACAATTTTCTCTTTTCAAATTACAATGGCCGGTCATAACAAATAAAATCTCCAAGCAAATAAAATTTTAAACACCAATTAAAACTTCCTTATTTGCTTCTGGAAATTTATAAAAATTTCTCTAATAATTTTTATCCCTTCATGATTGGTTTATAAAAAGGAAATTTAATAAATTAAAATATTTCTTTTAAACATGTGGATAAAAAGAAAATTATCTCTATAAATTAAAAACTCTTTTAATCTACAAATAAGGAAATATATCAAATCTTTTCTTAATCTTTTGTAGAAACTTATAAAAGAGAATATTTAATTTTAAACTCTCTTTTAAATCATGAACATGGTTAAAAAGGAAAGTTTTCTTAAAATTTAAAATCCTCCTTTAATCAACAAATAAGGAAAGATTTCAAATTTTAAACTCTCTTTTAAACATGTAGATGATTTACAAATTAGGAAAGTTTTTACCAAAAATTAAAACCATCCTTTTAAACTACAAATAAGGAAAGAGATTAATCTCTTCTCTTAATCTTTTGTAGAAAGCTATAAAAGGAAATTTTTAATTTTTAAACTCTCTTTTAAAATCATGATATCCACATAAGAAATAATTTTAATAAAAATCCTTTTTAATATTCTAGTGGTCGGCCACCTAAGCTTGGGACCCAAGCTTTGGCCGGCCGCCAACTTGGCTCATCCACTTGGTCTTGGCCGGCCCTAGCTTGGGTTCCGAGCTAGCTTGGCCGGCCCCATTAGGATGGGTAAAAAGGTGGGTATGTGGTGGGTATAAATCTCTATATACAAGAGGCTACGATAGGGACCGAGAGGAGGAATTGGTTTTGGTCTCCGATAAAATTAAGCATCCCGTGTTCGCACACAACTTAATTTTATCAATAATAATTCATTTCACTAGAGAACTATTATTGAACTACCGCACCAATCCCAAATTACATTTTGGGCTCCTTCTTATCATGAGTGTGTTAGTCTCCCTGTGTTTAAGATAACAAATGTCCACTAATTAAGTAAGTTACTGACAACTCACTTAATTAATATCTAGCTCCAAGAGTAGTACCACTCAACTTCATCGTCATGTCGGACTAAGTCCACCTGCAGGGTTTAACATGACAATCCTTATGAGCTCCTCTTGAGGACATTATCAACCTAGTATCTCTAGGACACAGTTTCCTTCTATAATCAACAACACACACTATAAGTGATATCATTTCCCAACTTATCGGGCTTATTGATTCATCAAACTAAATCTCACCCATTGATAAATTAAAGAAATAAATATCAAATATATGTGCTTGTTATTATATTAGGATTAAGAGCACACACTTCCATAATAACTGAGGTCTTTGTTCCTTTATAAAGTCAGTATAAAAGAAACGACCTCTAATGGTCCTACTCAATACACTCTTAGTGTACTAGTGTAATTATATAGTTAAGATAAACTAACACCTAATTACACTACGACCTTTCAATGGTTTATTCCTTTCCATCATGGTCGTGAGCTACTGTTTATAATTTATAAGGTACTGATAACATGATCTTCTGTGTGTGGCACCACACACCATGTTATCTACAATATAAATTAATTGAACAACTACATTTATCACAAATGTAGACATTTGACCAATGTGATTCTTATTTCTAGATAAATGTTTTATACCAAAAGCTAGGCTTTTAGTATACATTCTAACAATCTCCCACTTATACTAAAAGACTATGCCATACATCTGATTCTCATGCCTTTCAAAAAGCTCTTGCCTTAAGGACCTTAGGTTATCATCTGATGCAATCTAGGCGGCAACAACTTCTCCTCGTTATACAATTTCTCGTATTGGGTAGTACTTGCGCTCTATTGTATTTACTTGCCTTATAGACTCATGGTTTCTTCGAGTTTGCTACTGCACCATTATTATTACAATAAATTGTAATAATCTTTGGACAAACTAGAAATCATATCTAAGTCTATCTTGAGGTTATTTAAGTCATTCAACTTTTATGGCTACCTCAGAGGCTTGCCATATACTCAGCTTCTATGGTGAAGTCTAGAAAAACACCTATGCTTATCACTCTTCCATAGTTATGACTTTTCCTCCTAAAGTAAACACAAAACCCCGAGGTCGACTTATTATTGTCCCTATCCGATTGGAAGTCAAAATCCGTGCAACCTACAGGAACCAAATTAACTGTCTTGTAAGCTAGTATATAATCTCTAGTGCCTCTAAGGTACTTTTAATATATGCTTTACTGCAGTCCAATGTCCTTGTCTTGGATAGTTTGATATCTGCTAACTATGCCCTTGGCAAAACAGATTTCTGATCTCGTGCATAGCATACATTAGGTTGTCTAACTACCGAAGCATAAAGAACTGCCTACATGTCCTCAATCTCCTTTGATGTCATCGGAGACATCTCTTTAGATAAAAACACTCCATGCTTAAAAGGTAAGAAACCTTTCTAGGAGTTTTGCATGCTAAAAACGAGCAAGGATTTTTCCTATGTATTAAGCTTGGGATAAGTAATATATATATTTTTTTCTTGCGATCCCTTATTACTTTATATACATTCTCCCAAGTCCTTTATATCGAATTATTTGGACAACCATACCCTTACTTCTGACAACATTTTGATATTGTTTTCAACTACCAAAAATGTTATCTACGTATAGTACAAGAAACACCACCACGTTTCCATCACACCTTTTGTATACACAAGACTTATCCGTTTGCTCAATAAATCCATAGGTCTGGATTACTTTGATAAACTGGATGTTCCAAGACCTTGAAGCTTTGCCTTAGTCCATAGACTGATTGAGCTTGCACACAAGATGCTCTTAGCCCTTTACAATGAACCCTTCTGGTTGCTTTATATGGATGCTTTCTTCAAGACTTCCATTAAGGAATGTTGTCTTGACATCCACTTGCCAAATAGATAAAAGAATCCGGATAGACTTAAGCATGGCTACCAGTGAAAAAGTTTCCTTTTTCATCTAGCCTTGCTTTTGAAAGTTTCTACCTTCCTGTCTATCCCTCTTTTCCTATTATAGACCTTTTTACACCCAAAGGCTTTTACACCATTTAGTGTTTCTACAAGCTTCCAGATTTTATTAGAATACATATATTCTAATTCTATTATTCATTACTCTTTGCCAAGATGTTGCATCTTTATCTTGGAGTGCTTCGTTATATGTCCGGAGATCAGGTTCATGTCCTCCAGGGATCGAGTCCAAAAAACTCTCCCAAAATATGAATCCTTTTAGGTTGCCTAACAACCCTCCCACTACGATAAGGCACTTTCTGCAATTGTGTATCATTTGTGATACGTGTTGCAGTTTCCTTGTGGTATCTCATCTTGTACAGTTGGTACTAGATTAGACATGTCTTTTATTATTTCCTTAAGAACAAATTTTCTTATGGGCACATGGTTTATTACATAGTCCTTTTCTAAAAATCGGTCATTGATGCTAACAATGACCTTCTGATTTTTAAGACTATAAACTTACTTTCATTTCTCTAGGATAACCCACAAACAAGTGAATTCCTGTCTAACTTATCATTGTCTCTCTTCTGCATATGTGTTGGACTACCCGAATCCGAATATGCTTTAGCTGCATTAGCAAAGATACTGTAGAGTTCTGTCTTGAAGGTACTATAATTTCATTCGTTTCAGTATATCCTTAAAATGATTTTGGTAATATTCTAAATAACTCATCAATCTACTTATTTCCATAAGAGTCCTATACCTTCCTTTTCTACACCATTCTGTTGGGGTGTACTAGTTGGGATTGAATCCCTACTTCTGATAAGTGACTCCTAAATTCTCCCAAGAGGTACTTGCCACTACGATCTTACCATAGTGACTTTTACTTTAACATTTCTCCGCATCAGCCTTGTACTCTTTGAACTAATCAAAGTACTTAGTTTTGCGGTACATTAAGTAAATTTATTTGTATCTTGAATAGTTGTCTATAAAATAGACGAAATATTCAATACTACCTCTTGTCTGGATAGTCATAGGATCACACAAATCAGAATGAACCAATTTCAACATATCTTTGACTCCATACTCTTTAGACTTAAAAGCTTCTTGGTTATTTTTCCTTCCAAGTAAGACTCGCAGATTGGAAAGATTTCCACTACTAATGAACCCAAAAGTTCATCAGCTACCAATGAATCCTACTCAAGTTAATATAACCTATCCTTAGATGCCAAAGATATAATTGGTTCATTTCCGAAGGTTACTTTCTCTTAAAGTTAGAAGATGTGTTACTAATTTCCATTTGTTGCATCATGAGAGTTATTGGATTTATAAATTACCAACCAACGTACCAGAACAGATTGTTGGAGTGTATACTGAAAGCCTAAGCTTTGTAAACATTTATTATGAATAAAGAATCACATTTGGTCTAATTGTCTACATTTGTTTGTAGTTGTTCATTTAATTTATATTGTAGATAACATAGTATGTGGTGTCACATACAGAAGATGATGTTATCAGTATCTTATAAATTATAAACAGTAGCTCACGACCAAAATGAAAAAGGAACAAACCATTAGAAGGTCGCAGTGTAATTAGGTATTAGTTTATCTTGACTATATAATTACACTAGTACACTCAGAGTGTATTGAGTAGGACCATTAGAGGTCGTTTCTTTTATACTGACTTTATAAAGGAACAAAGACCTCAGTTATTATGGAAGTGTGTGCTCTTAATCCTAATATAATAACAAGCACATATATTTGATATTTATTTCTTTAATTTATCAATGGGTGAGATTTAGTTCGTTGAATCAATAAACCCGATAAGTTGGGAAATGATATCACTTATAGTGTGTGTTGTTGATTATAGAAGGAAACTGTGTCCTAGAGATACTAGGTTGATAATGTCCTCAAGAGGAGCTCATAAAGATTGTCATGTTAAACCCTGCAGGTGGACTTAGTCCGACATGACAATAAGGTTGAGTGGTACTACTCTTGGACTTAGATATTAATTAAATGAGTTGTCAGTAACTCACTTAATTAGTGGACATTCGATATCTTAAACACAGGGAGACTAACATACTCATAATAAGAAGGAGCCCAAAAATGTAATTTGGGATTGGTGCGGTAGTTCAATGATAGTTCTCTAGTGGAATGAATTATCATTGATAAAATTAAGTTGTGTGTTCGGGGCGAACACGGGATGCTTAATTTTATCGGGAGACCAAAACCAATTCCTCCTCTCGGTCCCTATTGTAGCCTCTTATTTGTAGAGTTCTATACCCACCTATACCCACCTTCTATACCCACCAATAAGGGGCCGGCCAAGCTAGCTTGGGAACAAGCTAGGGCCGGCCTGGGTGGCCGGCCCTAGCTTGAACCCAAGCTAGTGGGGGCCGGCCAAATTAGATTTAAAAGAGATTTTAATTTTAATTTTTATTATGTGGAAGAAATAATTTATTAAAGAGAATTAAAATTAAAATATCTCTCTTGTAAAAGATCTACAAAAGATTAAAGAAAGAGATTAGATCTCTTTCCTTATTTGTAGATTGGAGAGATGTTTTATTTTCTCTTTAAAAATTATTCACATGTTGATAAAATTAAAATTATAGAAATATCCTTTTATCAACCATGAAGAGATTTTAAAGAGAAATTTTATTTTTTAAAATTTCCGGAAACAAATTAGGAAGTTTTAATTGTTGATTAAAACTTGTCCAATTTGTTCTCCAATGATGTGGCCGACCATTGAAGATTGATTTGGAAAATTTATTTTATTTTTATAAATTAAATCATGTCAAGGAAATTGAGGAAATTTTATTGTAATTAAATTTCCTAATTTGCCTAGGCCAAGGAATATAAAAGAAGGGGTGAGGGTGCCTTCATGAGATACAACCTCTATTATTTTCTCTCCCTCTTTTGTTCCTTGGTGTGGCCGGCCATCCTCTCCCTCTCTTCCTCTTGTGGTGGCCGAAACTCCCTCTTCCTTGGAGCTCTTGTGGTGGCCGGATACTACTTGGAGAAGAAGAAGAAGAAGGAGAGAAAGCTAGCATCTCTTGGAGCTTGGTTAGTATTTTGGTTTTCTTCTTTGGTGAAGTTCTTCCTTTGTGGCCGAACCTTGCTTGGAGGAGAAGAAGGTGGTTGGTGGTTTCTCATCTCGGTAGATCGTTGCCCACACAACGTCCGAGGTTAGAAGAGGAATACGGTAGAAGATCAAGAGGTTTTTCTACAAGGTATAACTAGTAATTTTTATTTCCGCATCATGCTAGTTATTTATGGAAATAATACCAAATACAAGAGGCTTACGTTCTAGTATTTCGAATATATTTTTCGATGTTGTGTTCTTTTGTTTTCTTTCTTTTCCTTGTGATTTGATTGTTCTCTTTGGTTAACCTAAAGTTATTTTAGGAAATTAAATATTAGCTTTCTATTAAAGGTTTTGTCTAGTCGGTGGTGGTTGCTCCCATATCCAAGAAGGCCATGTGCCTCGCCACGTCAGTACTGGGAACCTTTTATGGAAATTAATATTTAATGGAATTAATAACTTAAGGAGACTTGGGTCGAACGTGTTAAGTTCCGCAGGAGATCCAAGTCAAAACCTAAAAGAACAAATAGATTAAGTTTTGGATCAAACGTGTTAAGTTCCGCAGGCGATCCAAAATTTAATTTAAAAGAACACATGGTAGCTAGGAAAAGGTTCAGACCTTTGTACAAAATTTTTGTACAGTGGAACCTCTAGGTTTTCCGAGTAGCAACCAACACAGATAACTTCCCTCTTTTTCTTAATAACAACTTTGTTATTAAAAGAGACAGAATATCAAGTTCTTTGAATAGTTTAGAAACTGAAAACTAGTTCTTTCTAAACTTGGTGCGTAAAGACAATTACTCAAAAATCCATGTTTTATTCTTATCAAAAGATAAACATCTCCCACTACAACAGCTACCATTTTTACAGTAGTGTCCATGTGGACGGTGTTTTAATTTTCATTTAGTTGCCGGGTTTCCTGGAACCCTACAATGAATTGCGGACATGATTAATGGCATCTGTATCTACACTCCAGGCTCTGGTAGATAACACCACTAAACATGTTTCAACTAATGAATTAAATACACCTATATTGTTCTTAATTCTAAGAAGACAGTCTACCTTAATGTCCAAGTCCTATTTCCAATCATTACAATTGGGACTACTAATTCTTTTCTATAGTATGACTACTAGGGGATTGACAAACATTTTAAATCTTAAGAATCACAAAAATATTTGGTCAAGATCAACTCCTTAAAATCCCCATGAATTTTGTATGTCACGATAGTGTGAGCGTATACAAAATCGAAGAGGAGATTTTATTCATTAATTTTATTATCTCGTCAACTTTACTTTATGACGAATAAAATTAATAGTTGATCTGTCTTTGATCAAATATTTGGTCAAAACTTTTTGAATTTAAAATAACATTGATTCCTCAAACAATATTATTTAAATTCACCAACACCTCAAACACCGTGAATTTTGCATGCCACGATAGTGTGGACGTATACAAAATTAAACATTTGTAAGAGGAGGGGTTTACCCATTAATTACCTTGTCAATAAATCTTTATGACAAATAAAATTACCTCAAACACCGTGAATTTTGTATGCCACGATAGTGTGGATGTATACAAAATCAAACATTCGTAAGAGGGGTTTTTAATTTTATTATCTTGTCAACCTATTTATTTGACAAATTAATAGTTGGTTTTCTTCGGTCACACAAATAATAGCAGTGACTCCGATGGGGAGGATACTATTAGACGTGCCTAAGTGTATACCATTACTTGACACTAAGTCCATTAATAAGATTATGCCCCTTCCGATGGGGAAGATCACACGCTCTTAATTAACTTCCTATAGTCATCCAAAATGGAAGTTTAATCTAGTGATCTGCAAACAAGCTCATCCGATATGGAGGAAGGCACTCAGAGCCAACGCGCAAACTTGTTACATCACTTATAAACCCGTAATGGAGACCGTGGAATTTATTTAAAATAAATCCCTCTCCCACTTAGTTATTTAAAATGAGGAATTTTGACTATGCTAGTCTACCTAACATGCATACTAACAAGCACACACAACACAGCATAAAAAGCAATAAATAGAAAAACTAATTTTCAACTATTATGGCTTTTATCTATTGCTGTCCTCCGTGTGTCGCCAACCCTAGCTGCTGCCATCTTTGGCCACCGCCACCGGGTCTAGTTGTCGCATCCATCTTGCTCCTTGTTCTGCTGCGCTTCTGGTCCTCAAAAAGGTTTCACGCCTTGCAAAATTCGATCCGCGACATAAATAGAATTTTACATTTTTCGATCCTATATTCCTCGAAGGAATGTACATGTAAACTAGATCAAAAAATAAAATCCTAATAAAACCAAATGCAGCTCCTGCTGTATTTTATAATACAATCATGTACACACAATAAATGCCCTTGACATGTCCAAGGGTCCAATCACACACATAATAACTATATGCCATAATAGTTGGATCCTGCATCCACAAAGTTAGCACATCCTACTATTATCTTGCCTAAATTATGTATGACATGTGCATAATTAAACTAATATCAAATACACAGAGGCAAAACCCTAGCTCTGATACCAATTGTTGGTTGCTACTCAGAAAACCTAGAGGTTCCACTGTACAAAAATTTTGAACAAAGGTCTGAACTTTTTCCTAGCTACCATGTGTTTTTTTAAATTAAATTTTGAATCGCCTGCGGAACTTAACACGTTTGATCCAAAACTTAATCTATTTGTTCTTTTAGGTTTTGACTTGGATCTCCTGCGGAACTTAACACGTTTGATCCAAATCACCTAAGTTATTAATTCCATTAAATATTAATTTCCAAAATTGGTTCCCAGTACTGACGTGGCGAGGCACATGGCCTTCTTGGATATGGGAGCAACCACCACCGACTAGACAAAACCTTTTAAGGAAAGCTAATATTTAATTTCCTAAAATAACTTTAGGTCAACCGAAAAGAACAATCAAATCACAAGGAAAAGAAAAACAAAAGAACACTATATCGAAAACAAATTCGAAACACTAGAATCATATGTCTCTTGTATTTAGTATTATTTCCAAAAATAACTAATATGATGCGGAAAGAAAAATTACTAGTTATACCTTTTAGAAAAATCTCTTGATCTTCTACCGTATTCCTCTTCTAACCTCGGACGTTGTGTGGACAACGATCTTCCGAGATGAGAACCACCTAGGCACCTTCTTCCTTCTTCCTTCAAGTTTCGGCCAAGCACAAGAACTTTCAAAGGATGAAGAACTTTCCACCAACCAAACTCCAAGGGATGCATGCTTTCTCTCCTTCTTCTCCTTCCTTAATCCGGCCACATCCTCCAAGCTCCAAGAGATGATAGATTTCGGCCATAACAAGAGGAGAGAAGAGAAAGGGAAGGGCCAACCACCACACCAAGGAAAAGAGGGAGAAAAATAGAATAGAGTCATTAGCCTTGAAGCCTCCTCTACCCCCTCTTTTATAATCCTTGGTCTTGGCAAATAAGAAAAATTTAATAAAAACTTCCTTAATTCTTTTGCCATTGAAAAGGAAAATTTATTTAATTAAAACAATTTTCTCTTTTCAAATTACAATGGCCGGTCATAACAAATAAAATCTCCAAGCAAATAAAATTTTAAACACCAATTAAAACTTCCTTATTTGCTTCCGGAAATTTATAAAAATTTCTCTAATAATTTTTATCCCTTCATGATTGGTTTATAAAAAGGAAATTTAATAAATTAAAATATTTCTTTTAAACATGTGGATAAAAAGAAAGTTATCTCTATAAATTAAAAACTCTTTTAATCTACAAATAAGGAAATATATCAAATCTTTTCTTAATCTTTTGTAGAAACTTATAAAAGAGAATATTTAATTTTAAACTCTCTTTTAAATCATGAACATGGTTAAAAAGGAAAGTTTTCTTAAAATTTAAAATCCTCCTTTAATCAACAAATAAGGAAAGATTTCAAAATTTAAACTCTCTTTTAAACATGTAGATGATTTACAAATTAGGAAAGTTTTTACCAAAAATTAAAACCATCCTTTTAAACTACAAATAAGGAAAGAGATTAATCTCTTCTCTTAATCTTTTGTAGAAAGCTATAAAAGGAAATCTTTAATTTTTAAACTCTCTTTTAAAATCATGATATCCACATAAGAAATAATTTTAATAAAAATCCTTTTTAATATTCTAGTGGTCGGCCACCTAAGCTTGGGACCCAAGCTTTGGCGACCACCTACATAGCTCATCCACTTGGTCTTGGCGGCCCTAGCTTGGGTTCCAAGCTAGCTTGGCCCCCATTAGATGGGTAAGAAGGTGGGTATCGGTGGGTATAAATCTCTATATACTAGAGGCTACGATAGGGACCGAGAGGAGGTGGCTTTGTTCTCCGATAAAATTAAGCATCCCGTTCGCGAACACACAACTTAATTTTATCAATAATAATTCATTCCACTAGAGAACTATTATTGAACTACGCACCAATCCCAAATTACATTTTGGGCTCCTTCTTATCATGAGTGTGTTAGTCTCCCTGTGTTTAAGATAACAAATGTCCACTAATTAAGTAAGTTACTGACAACTCACTTAATTAATATCTAGCTCAAGAGTAGTACCACTCAACTTCATCGTCATGTCGGACTAAGTCCACTGCGGGGTTTAACATGACAATCCTTATGAGCTCCTCTTGGGGACATTCTCAACCTAGATTACTAGGACACAGTTTCCTTCTATAATCAACAACACACACTATAAGTGATATCATTTCCCAACTTATTGGGCTTATTGATTCATCGAACTAAATCTCACCCATTGATAAATTAAAGAAATAAATATCAAATATATGCGCTTGTTATTATATTAGGATTAAGAGCACACACTTCCATAATAACTGAGGTCTTTGTTCCTTTATAAAGTCAGTATAAAAGAAACGACCTCTAATGGTCCTACTCAATACACTCTTACTGTACTAGTGTAATTATATAGTTAAGATAAACTAACACCTAATTACACTACGACCTTTCAATGGTTTGTTCCTTTCCATCATGGTCGTGAGCTACTGTTTATAATTTATAAGGTACTGATAACATGATCTTCTGTGTGTGACACCACACACCATGTTATCTACAATATAAATTAATTGAACAACTACATTTATCACAAATGTAGACATTTGACCAATGTGATTCTTATTTCTAGATAAATGTTTTATACCAAAAGCTATGCTTTTAGTATACATTCTAACAGATGGATTGGTTTGTTGGGATAGAAAATGAAGTTAAAAATGTATACAATTTCTTCATGCCAAGGGGGTCGGAAGTAGCATGAAAATCTATAGTGTGGAAATCGGAAATCATGCCAAAGCACTTCTTCACATTATGGATGCTAGCTCATGGGAGGTTGAGGACCAAGGATAGAATGGAGTATAAGATAAACAAGATTTTGTCATGTGCCAACAACAAGAAGAATCAAATCAACATGTCTTCTTTGAATGCCCGACGATTTGTGAACTTTGGTGCAAGATGAAGCGATGGATGGAGATCAAGCACAATTTCAAATCCTTTAAGGAGTTGCATCAAATTTTTGGAAGATATTATAAGGGTGGTGGTAGAAAGATGAAGGCCCGACATCTAGCCATCTCTAGCTCATTCTATTATATGTGGGAAGCCAGAAATAGGTGTCGGTACCAAGGCATTGTGCCAGATGTAGATTGGCTATTTCGGAAGGTCCAAATACATACTCACCGGTTTGTGGATTTGGAACCTCCTTAGTGCTCATCATTTGCAGGTTGAATGCAGCTGTTGGTTGGTGTAGAAGGTGTCATGTTGGCTGTACATGAAGGAAATGGAGACCACAATATTGATGTTGCTATTTTTTGGAGCTCACTAAGCTTGCTACCCAAAATTTGGAGCTCACTATTTTTGATGTCCGTGTTTTTGAAGAAGCTTCATCTACTGTATGTGGTTTTAAAGCTTCATGGCTTGTGTGTACATGTTGTTATGATATGGATGGAGCAAAGTTTAAATCGGTGGCAAAGGGAGGATTGACCAGATTTCACATAGGTGGCACATGAAGATTGGTTTGCTATATTTTTGTTGCATATCTTTGTATTTATCTTTTGATTTTGCATGTGAGGCATGAGAGAGGATGATGGTGAATAGATCTATCATAATTGATCTATCTAGTCCGCAGTAAACGGCTTGCGGTAAAGATAGTACCAAATCCGTTGATGGCTGAGTTTTGCCAAAAAAAAACCCAAGAGATTGAATAGATCCACCATAATGATCTATCTAGTCGATAGCAAACGACTCGCGGTAAGGACAATGCCAAAATTTGTTGATGGCTGGGGCTTTGCTAAAAAATCCAAGAGGGTTCATAGATCCACCATAAGGATCTATCTAGTGCGCAGCAAACGACTCGCTGTAAAGACACAATAAATCCGTTGATAGCTGACCATTTGCTAAAAGTGGTACGACGATATATGACGGGATGCTTTCTGTTTGGAGTTCACCATATCTTCCAATCCAAGGTGTGCAGGGTGGCCTTTGCTTGCATCTATGGATGGATATGCTACTGTCAGTATTTTGAAGCCACTGTTCATGCAATTGCTCTTGTCTATGCTTTACCATGATCGAGTATCCCTTGCTCCACATTTTGGTTCAGCTTGTTATCATTGTTTGATTGCTACACCAGCTGTCCATCATTCGTAATGCATGTTGTGGTGGTGTGATATTGTGTGAGTGTATGATTAGTGGTTGGATTGACTTTGTTTTATGTTTGTGATGGTGTGAGTTACATTGAGTGCATGATCATGTAAGTGAATTGTGTGATGATTAAGGGATTTACCTTGACTATAGAGGATAAACTCCTAGCTATGATGTATGTTTTGTCATTCGGTTTGAGAGTCTTTACCTCTTAAATCAGTTTTTATACATATGTACTTATTTCCGTGAAAGAGCTCTCAATGAGTGTCCGCTTCCTGGTGAGAGAAACTCCAACTTTTCTTTAGGATTTTCGGTCATCTTCCACATGGTGAGGTGAGTGATTTATAGGCTCTTTCTCCGACGACTTTGGGAGAACTCTCCTTGTGTTCTACTCTTTCCCTTGGTGGTGGTCATCCACTTGTGATTGACGCCATTTCTTTGGAAGGTCTTAGGTGGAGTTGAAGGTGTTGGGGTTGTAATGTTGCAAACATAGTGCTACATTGAAAACACATGGAAAAAATCATGGGTTTATAAGAGAAAGATATCTCCATTAGCATGAGGCCTTTTGGGTAAAGCCCAAGAGCAAAATCATGAGGGCTTAGACCTAAAGTAGACAATATCATGTCATTGTGGAGATATCTAAATTCTTTTTGATCCTACAATTGGTATCAGAGCCCGGACTGTCAGAAGGTTTAACCGCCGATTGTGCACAAGAGCTATGGTCTGATTGAGCCATGTGAGTACAATATTGACCTCGAACAAAGAAAGTGGGGGCTCCTATGTTCGGATCAAGAGGACCAGACACCAGGCAGGAAGTCCTACTTGCGACTAGGCAAGGAAGTCTTAGTAGGTCGGGTGGACCGAGGGGCAGGAAGACCTAGTGGATCGAGGATCGAACGTGGGAAGCCTGTGGTCCTTTGTTTGAGGAGGGGGGATTGTTGGGGTTGCAAGATTGTAAACATAATCCCACATTGAAAACACATGGAAAATATTATGGGCTTATAAGAGAAAGATATCTCCATTGACATGAGGCCTTTTTGGTAGAGCCCAAGAGCAAAACCATGAGGGCTTGGCCCAAAGTGGACAATATCATGTCATTGTGGAGATATCTAAATTCTTTTTGATCCTACAAAAGGATGAAGAGAAAATATCCTACTGGTTATATCAGAGTTTCTTCTCTAGCATAGAAGTTATCTTCTCATTGCCATTTTCGTACATCTCTCTCGTAAACCTGCTCCTCTCCCCTCCTCTTCTACTTCAGTTTTTATTTTGGGTTTTCTTCGATTTTCTTCCTTTCCCATTTCCTCTCCTCTGTCCTGGTGCCCGAAGGAAGGTTGTGATCAGTCAGAGTCATATTGCTTTACACTTCATCGGTGGTTCGTCGGAGTTTCAAAATTTTGCCCGACACGTTCCATAGAAGGCATCTTTTGGGCTCATTACTCAACATTAATAAGCATTAATTTCAAAGGATATTGGCATTAATTGGAGTTCCCCCTATTTGGAAATCTTTGGTGGCATCTGATTTGGTTTTGGGGTAGATTAATTAGAGCCCTCTTGATTTGGAAGTTTTAGTTACCATTTTGAAATTGGCCTTGATATTGGTGTGGATCACATGTTGACTTGGACGAGGATTCAAATTTGGTGGCTGAATGTTGCTCTTCCATTTGAGTTGTGTTTGACTTTTGCTTTGCACTTCTAGTTTTGTAATTCCACGTGGATGCATCAAAATGGGAAGGAAGAAGAAATGTCTCAAATACTCTCCTTTGAGTCTAACCAAGGGCCCACATCCTATGTCATTTGAAGAAGATAGATTTACTACTATGAAAGATACTTCACAATTGATAGATGATGCTGAGGTGGCGGTGTTAGTTAGAGCCCTAGAGCCAATCATTTGATAATTGTATGGACTCATTGTATCATATTCTTGTATATTAATAAAGGTATTTGTTTGGTTATTATACTTATTTGTATTAGTGCCAAATAGACTAAGTATAATAGCGTCCTTGAGTAGAAGGTTCATACCTATATCAATCGATTAGTTGAATCGATAGTGAGATAATATAGGGAACACTACTCTAAATTATTCCTAGTCGAGTATTAACATTCAGGGACAATGTTAATGCAATAAGACTAGCATGTAGATCAGCTCGATGACTTTATCTCACAAGTCATGGATATAGAGATATCAAGCTGACACATGGGTATACATTGGAGAATGTATACTGAATGACCCGCCATGAGAAAGTATCATGGATCGTTATATGAGTGTCATATACTTTCTCATGTGGCTATTAGTATGACTATTAGTCCTTAGACCTGAAGTCACCATGGATCCCTACATAAGGAGTTATGTACTTTGGTTTCGTCAAACGTCACCCGTAACAGGGTGGACTATAAAGGCGATCACTGGGTATGTAACAAATTATGCAGAGGGATGTGAGTGATGTAGATGGGATCTATCCCTCCCATATGACGGGAGCGATATCAATATTCTTGATAGAGTTAGACCACGAAGTGCATGGCCATGCCCAAATGAGTCAACATTAGATGTTGAGCTCATTTGATCGAGTGAGTCTACTTGGAGTTCAAGATTTAGATTGATTAGAGGATGACACGGTCTATGCCTCATATTGATCAATCTAGATGTCTAGGATAGAAGGATAATGTCACATATTTTGTGAGGAGTCACAATTGGTAGTCACAAGGTGATGTCGGATCTCGACATTCTTGTAACTTGGGTAGTAATGATGTGTTGCTAGATACCGCTCATTACTTATGCTCCTAAATGGGTTTAGGGCATTGCCAACGTTACAAGAACCTATAGGGTCACACACTAAGGACAATTAGATGGAGATTTGGTTCATATGATGAACTAAGAGGATTAGATTCATTTGATGAATCATATTAGATTAAAAGTAATCAAAATTGGGCTAATTGAGTTGGACTCAAGTTGATTCATGTATTCAATGAGTCTAATTTAGATTATGACTCATTAAATCAACTTAATTTAATGAATTAGATTCATTATATTAAGTTGGCTTGAATCATATGGTTGGATTAGATCAACCATGAGAGAGATTTGATCAAGTTTGACTTGATTTGAGAGGAAGAGAAAAAGCCATGTTTGACTTGACTTTTTGTCACATCACTAGTGAGTTGGCAAGATGTGGACCAATAGGATTGCTCCACATTATCAATGTGTGCCACCTCATGGAGGTTACAAGCCTCCATAGCATTTAATGTGGCCGGCCCACATTAAATGAGGAGTTACACTTGTTGCCATGTCATTTAGTGAGGTGGCAAGATGTGGACCAATAGTGTTGATCCACATCATCCTAGAGTGCCACCTCATGGGGGTTACAACTCTTTAATGACTCCACATTAATTGCACTTAATGTGGAAATGGGAGTTACACATGTGAAGGTGGCCGGCCACTTGAATGTGTAGAATAATTTTTATTTTGAAATTATTCCATCATTCATTCCTTCTTCTTCCTCCTAGAGTTCTTCTTGCACTCTCCCTCTCCTCCTTCCTTGGCCGAACCACATAGGTGCTAGCACACCTTGGTTTTTGGTCACCTCCATCTAGTGTGTCCGTGTGGATACTTCTAGAGGACCGTACGCTTGACGGTCTTGAGATCTGGCACCATTTGGACGAGCGGGATTCGCGTGGGGCGCGCATCAAGGGTAATGATCTTAACTTTAGTGTAGATCTAAAATTTTTACAAACTCGTACAAGAAAAGGTTTTTCGAAAAGTTTTTGTTTACGAATCTTTGCACGAGATCCATGGCTTTGGGTGACTCGGGGTTTCCGCGACGCGGAAAAGCGGTTTTCGCGGCCCGACGAACCCAACACCATGCTTGAATTATGTTTCTATTATTTGTATTTTAATGAAAAATATGATTTGTAAAATTGTTTTGAGTTTTAAATAAGTGATTTTTTGTAAATGTCTCGGCACTTGTAGGCTTCGGCTACCGGAAAGTTTTCTTTTAAACGGCTTCGTTTTGCCCCAAATCTGTTTGGGACAGCGGGGTCGGGTGCCATTAGATCGCAAAGGAGCAACTCACGACGGTTAGATAGTGGGTAGGGGCATTGCCCCTAACCCCGCAAGGGAATTTGCTTCGCGATTGCACCCGAAATCGCTAAAAACGAACCCGCCGGGAAGATTTTTCCGAAACGGCAATGTCTCGACCCAAATCGTTTTGGGACAGCGGGTTTAGGCACTGTTGGATCGCAAAGGAACCCTCACGATGGTTAGATCGCGGGTAGGGGCGCTGCCCCTGGGCCCCGCAAGGGGATCCGTTCCGCGATTGCGCCCGAAACCGCTAAACGGGACCGCCGGGAAATTTTATTCATAAAAATTATAAAAATTATTTTAAAATTACAGAAAAATTATGAAAAATATATAATTTTGAATTATATATTAATTTGTGATAGTCATGGCCCAAAATACCCAATAAGATTGGATTTGTGTTGTAATTCATAATACGGCCCGCGTGCCGTCATATGATTGTGTGTGCTGTATTTTTTTTTTTTCCCACGGCCTGTGCGTCGTGCCTTTCTCTTATTCTGGTTGTAAATTAGATTTAGACTCGAATGTAACTCGAGTTTCAAATTGTAATGTACAAATTGGAGCGGTGGAGGGTCCACACGAGACGGAGTTCCGAGGCGGGCACGAGCAACACAAGGTGGTCAAAGGGAGGAGCTTGGAGAAGCTGTTGACCCTAGGTTGACCATTCGATCTTCTCATTGGCTTGAGAAGATCGTAGTAGGGCCATGACTAAATCACAAATAGATTAATTAATTAATTGTTATGTATCTGATGCATGTTTAATAATTAATTAATTAATTAGTGCCTTAACGATTAGATTAGATCTAAGTCGTGCACATGATGCACCCTTGCGATTAGATTAGATCTAAATCGTGCACAAGATGCATCCTTTTTCGATTAGATTAGATCTCAATCGACTCAACTCTAATGCCTAACCGTGCCGTGATACCTATCACTACCTCGATCACATGTATTGTTGAATCTGCCAAAGCAGAGCAATACATATTATCTTGGTAGGGTACGGAGGGACAATCTTGGTCCCGCCTATCAACGCATGGGTGAATACAAACTCAATTAGATTGAGTATTCCTAGTTACTCGGTTGGATCGAGTCAACTATAGGCATTCTTCCAATAGTTGGAAAGGTAGGACAAAATCACGTTTATATTAACTCTCGGGCGTATTAGCCAAAGCTAACTCGAGTTTTAATATAAATATGGATCTTGATCCTATAAACAAGAGTTGCATAGAGATGTAATTGGTAATCGTTACCTACCGATCATACTAAGCCTTGGGCGTATTAGCCAAAGCTAACTCAAGGGTTAGTATGATGTGGATCTTGTCCCACAAGAATTATAGTATTCAGTGGGAGCATCATTTAGTTAAAGGCCTAATTAAATGATTTTAAAAGAATATGATATTTATTTCTGCAAATTTTATGTTGTAGATAACCATGACGTCGAATACGAACTCTTTCTCCCTGCGTTATCCTTAAGAAGGACAAACTCAACGGAGCAAATTTCTGGTGATGTACAGAACACGAATTGTTCTCACTCGAAGCATACATGAGGCGGCCATTTGGAGGCTCCTCCCGCCTGCACGCGAGGCACCGAGATGCTTACAAGAAGCATCAAGATGACGCATTAGATGTGTCCTGTCTTATGCTCGCGACCATGAACTCTGAGCTTCAGAAGCAACATGAGTTGATGGGCGCTTACGATATGGTTGAGCATCTTTGTCACCTATATCAAGGACAAGCAAGGCACTGGAAGAGGCACTCCAAAGAATACCTGGAAGATCTTAAGAAGAAGAGAAATAAGATTTCTACTTCAGATATACATGTTATAGAAGTCAACCTCTCTATTTCTTCATCGTGGGTATTAGATACCGGATGTGCTTCGCACATTTGTACTAATGTACAAGCGCTGAGGAATAGCAGGGCATTGATGAAGGGTGAGATAGACCTACGAGTAGGCAATGGAGCACGAGTTACTGCTATTGCTGTAGGAACTTATCATCTATCTCTTCCCTCTGGGCTTGTATTAGAATTAGATGATTGTTATTATGTGCATGCCTTGACTAAGAACATTATATCAGTTTCTTGTTTGGACAAGAAAGGATTCTCGTTTATAATAAAGAACAAATGTTGTTCTGTCTATTTAAACGATATGTTCTATTGTAGTGCACCTCTGATAAACGGACTCTATATTCTAGATCTAGAGAGCCCTATCTATAACGTTAGTACCAAGAGGTTCAAATCGAACGATATGAACCACACCTATCTCTGGCACTGTCGCTTAGGTCATATAAATGACAAGCGCTTATCCCAGCTCCATAAGGATGGTTTGCTGGACTCATTTGATTTTGAATCATATGAGATATGCGAGTCATGCCTACGAGGCAAGATGACCAAGACTCCCTTTAGTGGGCACAGCGAAAGAGCGATCGATTTGTTAGGACTCATACATAGTGATGTATGTGGCGCTTTCAATGTCGCTGCTAGAGGCTGTTATAGGTACTTCATCACATTTACTGATGACTTCAGTAGATATGGTTATGTGTATTTGATGCCACATAAATCTGAATCCTTTGAAAAGTTCAAAGAATTCAAGAATGAAGTCCACCAGCTTGGCAAGAGTATTAAGATACTTGATCAGATCGAGGTGGTGAATACTTAAGCCATGAGTTTCGTGACTACTTAGTTGAGTGTGGGGTTTATCTCAACTCACTCCTCCGGAACACCACGGTGGAATGGTGTATCGAAAGGAGGAATCATACCTTATTAGATATAGTGCGATCTATGATGAGTCACACGGATCTTCCGACATATCTATGGGATATGCTCTGACACGGCAACTTTCATTCTCAACCGAGTTCCATCCAAGGCGTGATAAAGACACCATATAAGATATGGACTGGGAGATGCCCGGTGTCTTTCATGAGGATTTGGGATGTGAGGCTTACGTACGACGTCAAGTCTGAGACAAATTAGGACCCAAATCCGACAAGTGCTATTTCATCCCGGATATCCCAAGGAAACTAGGGATATTACTTCTACAGTCAACACAAGTAGTTGTGGCAAGACAGGGTCTTTCTAGAAAGGATTTTGTTTCTAGAAAGACTAGTGGGAGTACGTTCGATCTTGAAGAAGTTCAAGATGCGAACAATAGACTGATGCCTCGATGGAAATTGAACTGGAACCACAAAGTGTTGTGGATGATGTTGTTCCACAAAGAGTTGAGGAACAACAACCGGTTCAAGTAGACATACCTCTTCGCAGGTCTGATAGGGTACGTCGTCAGCCTGAGAGATATTCATTTCTCTTGTCTGACCATGATGACGTTGTACTCATAGAGGATGAGCCTACCACCTATCAAGAAGTTGTGACGAGACCAGATTCTGAGAAATGGCTAGAGGCCATGAGATCCGAGATGGATTCCATGTACACCAACTAAGTATGGACTTTGGTTGATCCACCTGAAGGGGTAAAACCCATTGGGTGTAAGTGGGTCTTTAAGAGAAAGACTGACATGGATGGACTTATCTATAAGGGTCGTTTGGTAGCTAAAGGTTTCAAGCAGATTCATGGTATTGACTATGATGAAACCTTTTCTCCAGTAGCGATGTTTATGTCCATTCGGATCATGCTTGCTATTGCAGCCTACCATGACCATGAGATATGGAAAATGGACGTCAAAACCGTGTTTCTGAATGGAAACCTACTCGAGGATGTGTACATGACACAACCTGAGGGTTTTGTAGATCCAAAGCATACTAGTAGAGTATGCAAGCTGCATAGGTCCATTTATGGACTAAAGTAAGCTTCTCGGAGCTGGAATCTTCGATTTGATGATGCAATCAAACAGTTTGGTTTCATCAAGAACGAAGATGAGCCTTGTGTCTACAAGAAGGTTGTAGGGGATATAGTTGTCTTCCTCATATTGTATGTGGATGACATACTACTCATTGGGAAGGACATCCCTTTGCTTCAGTCAGTCAAGACCTGGCTAGGGAGTTGCTTCTCAATGAAGGACTTAGGTGAGGCATCCCGCATTCTAGGGATACAGATCTATAGAGATAGATCTAAGAGATTGCTTGGCCTAAGTCAGAGTACATACATTGACAAGGTACTCCTTCGGTTTGCCATGCAGAACTCCAAGAAGGGATTTCTGCCGATGTCACATGGCGTGAGTCTTTCGAAGACTCAAAGTCCCTCTTCTAGAGAGGAGAGACCGCATGGATCAGATCCCTTATGCCTCGGCCATAGGATCGATCATGTACGCTATGCTATGTACTCGACCGATGTCTCGTATGCTTTGAGCATGACGAGCGGATACCAGTCCAGGTGAAAGTCACTGGATAGCGGTCAAGAATATTCTTAAGTACTTGAGAAGGACTAAAGAATATTTCTTGATATATGGAGGCAATGATGAGCTAACCGTAAAGGGTTACAGTGATGCACTTCCAGGCCGATCGGGATGATTACCGATCGCGATCGGGGTTCGTGTTTTGCTTAAATGGTGGTCTTGAGTGGAAGAGTTTGAAGCGAGACATGGCGATTCTACAGAGAGTATATTGTCTGCATCGAGGCTGAAAGGAGGCAGTTTGGATCCACAAGTTCATCACTGAACTTGGTGTGGTTCCTAGCATCGCTGACCCAGTTGAGCTCTATTGTGACAACAATGGAGCTATAGCACAGGCGAAGAAACCTCGCTCACACCAGCGGACCAAGCACATACTACGGTGCTTCCATCTCATTCGAGAGATTATCGATAGAGGAGATGTGAAGATTTGCAGAGTACCTACAGAGGCTAACATCGCAGATCTCTTGACCAAGGCTTTGGCACAGAGAAAGCATGATGGTCACACTAGGTCATTAGGTCTTAGAGCCTATACTGATTGGCACTAGTGCTAGTGGGAGATTGTTAGTTAGAGCCCTAGAACCAATCATTTGATGATTGTATGGACTCATTGTATCATATTCTTGTATATTAATAAAGGCATTTGTTTGGTTATTATACTTATTTGTATTAGTGCCAAATAGACTAAGTATAATAGCGTCCTTGAGTAGAAGGTTCATACCTATATCAATCGATTAGTTGAATCGATAGTGAGATGATATAGAGAACACTACTCTAAATCATTCCTAGTCGAGTATTAACATTCAGGGACAATGTTAATGCAATAAGACTAGCATGTAGGTCAGCTCGATGACTTGATCTCACAAGTCATGGATATAGAGATATCAAGCTGACACATGGGTATACATTGGAGAATGTATACTGAATGACCCGCCATGAGAAAGTATCATGGATCGTTATATGAGTGTCATATACTTTCTCATGTGGCTATTAGTATGACTATTAGTCCTTAGACCTGAAGTCACCATGGATCCCTACATAAGGAGTTATGTACTTTGGTTTCGTCAAACGTCACCCGTAACAGGGTGGACTATAAAGGCGATTACTGGGTATGTAACAAATTATGCAGAGGGATGTGAGTGATGTAGATGGGATCTATCCCTCCCATATGACGGGAGCGATATCAATATTCTTAATAGAGTTAGACCACGAAGTGAATGGTCATGCCCAAATGAGTCAACATTAGATGTTGAGCTCATTTGATCGAGTGAGTCTACTTGGAGTTCAAGATTTAGATTGATTAGAGGATGACACGGTCTATGCCTCATATTGATCAATCTAGATGTCTAGGATAGAAGGACAATGTCACATATTTTGTGAGGAGTCACAATTGGTAGTCACAAGGTGATGTCGGATCTCGACATTCTTGTAACTTGGGTAGTAATGATGTGTTGCTAGATACCGCTCATTACTTATGCTCCTAAATGGGTTTAGGGCATTGCCAACGTTACAAGAACCTATAGGGTCACACACTAAGGACAATTAGATGGAGATTTGGTTCATATGATGAACTAAGAGGATTAGATTCATTTGATGAATCATATTAGATTAAAAGTAATCAAAATTGGGCTAATTGAGTTAGACTCAAGTTGATTCATGTATTCAATGAGTCTAATTTAGATTATGACTCATTAAATCAACTTAATTTAATGAATTAGATTCATTATATTAAGTTAGCTTGAATCATATGGTTGGATTAGATCAATCATGAGAGAGATTTGATCAAATTTGACTTGATTTGAGAGGAAGAGAAAAAGTCATGTTTGACTTGACTTTTTGTCACATCACTAGTGAGTTGGCAAGATGTGGACCAATAGGATTGCTCTACATCATCAATGTGTGCCACCTCATGGAGGTTACAAGCCTCCATAGCATTTAATGTGGTCGGCCCACATTAAATGAGGAGTTACACTTGTTGCCATGTCATTTAGTGAGGTGGCAAGATGTGGACCAATAGTGTTGATCCACATCATCCTAGAGTGTCACCTCATGGGGGTTACAACTCTTTAATGGCTCCACATTAATTGCACTTAATGTGGAAATGGGAGTTACACATGTGAAGGTGGCCGACCACTTGAATGTGTAGAATAATTTTCATTTTGAAATTATTCCATCATTCATTCCTTCTTCTTCCTCCTAGAGTTCTTCTTGCACTCTCCCTCTCCTCCTTCCTTGGCCGAACCACATAGGTGCTAGCACACCTTGGTTTTTGGTCACCTCCATCTAGTGTATCCGTGTGGATACTTCTAGAGGACCGTACGCTTGACGGTCTTGAGATCCGGCACCATTTGGACGAGCGGGATTCGCGTGGGGCGCGCATCAAGGGTAATGATCTTAACTTTAGTGTAGATCTAAAGTTTTTACAAACTCGTACAAGAAAAAGTTTTTCGAAAAGTTTTTGTTTACGAATCTTTGCACGAGATCCATGGCTTTGGGTGACTCGGGGTTTCCGCGACGCGGAAAAGCGGTTTTCGCGGCCCGACGAACCCAACAGGCGGATCATGCATCTAACATGCTTGGACAAGAGCACATTCTTTTGGATGAACAGGATGAGGTGGTTAATATAGTTGATATGGCTAACTTGCCACATAGCACAACTGAATCTCCCCCTCAAGGTCAGACACAAGTTGGGCCAAATCATCCACCGGTGGTGGAGACTGTGGATCCAGCAACTAACCAGCCACCACCGCCTTGAAACGACGGTCATGAACAAGCACCTTCAGATGGGGACAACAAGCAGACTAGAGCCAACGAAACAACAAATGTTGGTGGGCATGGGAATTATCCGACATAAAAGAAGTCTTATGCAAGACTTTTCAAAGATAATAGGAAGATAAAGAATGTTATGGCGCTTAATCAGTACGAGGCCAAAGGTGAAAGTGTTGGTTGCTACTCGGAAAACCTAACGGTTCCACTGTACAAAAATTTTGTACAAAGGTCTGAACCTTTTCCTAGCTACCATGTGTTCTTTTAAATTAAACTTGGATCGCCTGCGGAACTTAACACCTTTGATCTTAAGTTTAATTTATTTGTTCTTTTAGGTTTGGACTTGGATCTCTTGCGGAACTTAACACGTTCGATCCAAATCACCTAGGTCACGAAGACAATTAAATATCTATTTCCAAAATTGGCTTCCAGTACTGCATGGCGAGACACTTGGCCTTCTTGGATATGAGAGCAACCACCACCGACTAGACATAGCCTTTTAAGGAAATTAAATATTTAACCTTCCCATAGTAACCCTAGGTTAACCACTAAGAACAATCAAATCACAAGGAAAAAAAATAAAAGAACACAACTTCGAAAACTAATTCGAAAAACTAGAATCGCATGCCTCTTGTATTTGGTATTTTTTACAAAGAAACAAAACTAACATGATGCAGAAAACAATTATTAGTTATACCTTTCTTTGTGAATAATGACCTCTTGATCTTCTACCGTATTCCTCTTCTAATCTCGGACGTTGTGTGGGCAACGATCTTCCGAGACGAGAACCACCTATCACCTTCTTCTTCCTTCAAGTTTCAGCTAAGCACAAAACCTCCTAAGGATGAAGAACTTTTTCCACCAACCAAGCTCCAAGGGATGCAAACTTTCTCTCCTTCTTCTCCAAGCTAGAATCTGACCACCAATTAAAACTCCACGAGCATGAAGAGGTTCGGCCACAAAGAGAAGAAGAAGAGAAGAAGGAAGGGTCGGCCACACCACCAAGGAAAAGAAGGAGAAAAAGAATAGAGGTTATTGTGCATTTTTGAAGGCACCTCTACCCCCTCTTTTATAATCTTTGGCCTTGGAAAATAAGGAAATTTAAATAAAAATTTCCTTAATTCCTTTGCCATGAAAAAGGAAAATTAATTAATTAAAAATCAATTTTCTTTTTCCAACTTATTTGGCCAGCCACCCCAAAACAAGGAAAGTTTTAATTAAAACAAGAATTAAAACTTCCTAATTTGTTTCCGGAAATTTATAAAAAATTTCTCCAATAATTTTTATCCCTTCATGATTGGTTAATAAAAAGGAAATTTTATAAATTAAAATCTTTCTTTTAAACATGTGAATAATTTCCAAAAAGGAAAGTTATCTCTAAAAATTAAAATCTCCTTTCAATCTACAAATAAGGAAAGATATCAAATCTTTTCTTAATCTTTTGTAGAAACTAATCAAAGAGAATTTTTAATTTTTAAACTTTCTTTTAAATCATGAACATGATTAAAAGGAAAGTTTTTACCAAAATTAAAATCAACCTTTTAATCTACAAATAAGGAAAGAGATTTAGCTCTTCTCTTAATCTTTTGTAGAATCTTATAAAAGGAAAGATTTAAAATTTTAAACTCTCTTTTAAATCATGTTATACACATAAGAAAAATTTTAAAATTAAAATTCTTTTTTATTTTAATAGGGTCGGCCACCTAAGCTTGAGTTCAAGCTAGGGCCGACCACATGAATTTACCCATGAACCAAGCCATGGCCGGCCCTAGCTTGGTCTCCAAGCTAGCTTAGCGGACCCCTATAGGATGGGTAAGAAGGTGGGTATAGGTGGATATAGTACTCTATAATTAAGAGGCTACGATAGGGACCGAGAGGAGGAATTGGTTTTGGTCTCCCGATAAAATTAAGCATTCCGTGTTCACCCTGAACACACAACTTAATTTTATCAATAATAATTCATTCCACTAGAGAACTATTATTGAACTACCGCACCAATCCCAAATTACATTTTTGGGCTCCTTCTTATTATGAGTGTATTAGTCTCCCTGTGTTTAAGATAATGAATGTCCACTAATTAAATGAATTATTGACAACTCACTTAATTAATATCTTAGTCCAAGAGTAGTACCACTCAACCTTATTATCATGTCGGACTAAGTCCACCTGCAGGGTTTAACATGACAATCCTTATGAGCTCCTCTTGGGGACATTCTCAACCTAGATCACTAGGATACAGTTTCCTTCTATAATCAACAACACACACTATAAGTGATATCATTTCCCAACTTATCGGGCTTATTGATTTATCGAACTAAATCTCACCCATTGATAAATTAAAGAAATAAATATCAAATATATGTGTTTGTTATTATATTAGGATTAAGAGCACACACTTCCATAATAACTGAGGTCTTTGTTCCTTTATAAAGTCAGTATAAAAAGAAACAACCTCTAATGGTCTTACTCAATACACTCTAAGTGTACTAGTGTAATTATATAGTTAAGATAAACTAATATCTAATTACACTATGACCTTCCAATGTTTTGTTCCTTTCCATCTTGGTCGTGAGCTACTGTTTATAATTTATAAGGTACTAATAACATGATCCTCTGTGTGTGACACCACACATCATGTTATCTACAATATAAATTAATTGAACAACTACATTTATCATAAATGTAGACATTTGACCAATGTGATTCTTATTTCTAGATAAATGTTTATACCAAAAGTTAAACTTTTAGTATACATCCTAACAGAAAGAATTTCTTTTGATTATGGTGACATTGATGACATGGAAGATGCTATGGGTTTCAGTCTAGTTGGTTACTTCATGGGATGACATCCGGGCATTGATGGAGTCTGAATTATATGTGCTTGTTGGAAGATTCCACTCTAGTGTTTCTTGCATAAAAGTGGTTGGGTGGATTATCGGTTTGATACAGAGGAAGACTGATAAAAAGTCTTGCAAGTAGGACCTTATTTTGTTTTCGGAATTCCAATCTTTTTGAAGATCATGCTGAGATATTCTCTTTTTAATGAAGATGGAAGATTTGTTCCGGATTGGATCCAAATTCATAGCCTACCTCTGGATTGTTGGACTCAAAAAGTATTAAGCATGATTGGCTCAGAACAAGAGAATGCTTGGAGTATGCACAACTCTTAGTGGAGATTCCAGCCTTTGGGGAAAGAGTTATTGAGGTGCCTATTACTTTGCCCACTAGAGTACAAGTAGATATATGTATCATCTATGAAATGGTGTTGTATTTTTGTCAAATCTGTAAAAAGGTGGGACATCGATCAAAGACTTATCGCGGAGGTGTTGGCCAAGGCCCTGGGAGACAAAGATCACAATCAATACAGGGTCGAAGAAGGACGAGGACTAAGGACCGTCCTCGACAACAATGGAGACAAACACAACAAAGAGCAAATGATGGAATTCTGATAGCGCCTAATGAATTGGAAATAGTGGAATTTCACAGTCTAATTCTGATGGCGGTTGTACCACCCATTGCACTAAATGTTGAAGTCCAAATGGCTAATGACTAGGTTGGAGTACAAGGTGGAGATGCTGATCAAACCGTGAAATTCAAAAGTGTTGAAGTCTAAGATGATGTTGATGAAAACGTTGAAGTCCAATATTATGATGTTGACCACAATGTGGAATTCCAAAATGTTGACATACAAGATGTTGTTGACCAAGATGGAGTCCATGTTGACTATCGCGTTGGCATCCAAGGTGTTGGTGAGTTTGTTAACAAAGAAGACGTTGCAAGTCACTCATCATTTGTCAACACAAAATCTGTTGGCGAACTACAACAACCACCAAGTGTGCAACATGCGGCAACTTCAAGCAAGGGGAGCTCCTCTTCATCCTCCACGGCATCAAGTGAAACATTATTATCTACATCTAATGAAACTTCATTCTCCTCCATACCTACAGCTACTACCTCAACTACAAATGGAGACACAAGTTGAGCTACAAAGGAGGTGATGTCGTACCAAGGAGTGAGAGGCAATTTCGGGCACGAGCAGCCTGTTGAG
Source organism: Zingiber officinale (assembly GCF_018446385.1). Classification (NCBI taxonomy): domain Eukaryota; kingdom Viridiplantae; phylum Streptophyta; class Magnoliopsida; order Zingiberales; family Zingiberaceae; genus Zingiber; species Zingiber officinale. The sequence continues at coordinate 31,564,360 of NC_056002.1, forward strand.
GTGGCCAATGAAGGTAGCCGCATGGAACATTAGGGGCTTTCACAAGTCCCTAAAATATTGGGGGTGGGGGGGGGGTGGGGTGCACCACCTCCTCAAAGAGAAAGATATCCAAGTGATGGCTCTATTGGTGACGAAGTTGGATGACAATTCTCTTGACCCCATTATGCGTAGGAGGTTTTTAGGTATGGGGTATGTTCATAATTTTGATATGACTAATCGTGGTCGTATACTGTTTATTTGGGATTTAGATGGAGTTGATATAGATGTACTCTCAATGATCGAACAATTCATACATTGTCGGGTTTGGTGTCGGATTTCCAAGAGGGATTTCTTAGTGATATTTATTTATGGACTTCATTTTATTGTCGCTCAGAGACCGTTATGGGAGTCTCTTACGAATCTTGGGGAGCCTATTTCGGAACTATGATTGATTCTTGGTGATTTTAATTCTATTATATCGACAATGGATAGACAAGGGGCTCTCCAGTCACCAATCATAAGATGCGGGATTTCTAAATTTTTACTCAAGTTTGTCATTTGGTGGATCTTCGCTCCATTGTATGTCGGCTCACTTGGATCAATGATATGATTTCTTGTAAATTGGATAGAGCTTTGGTGAATTCTTTTTGGTTATTGGCAGATTTCGATGCTTATGCGGAGTTTACGACGCCTGGGTGCCTCTCGAACCACTCTTGTACCATAGTGCACACTCTAGTGAAACATCGACCTCCAAATCGACTTTTTAAGTGTTGGTACGGTTAGCACTAACAGTCTAACTCAGTTTTGATGAATGATAAAGTAAGTTAAGTTAGTTTCATATTGATCTAACACTTTTACGAAGTGTCTAAGAGAAGCCCAGACGGGTCGACGGGCTGACCTGACGTCTAACACGAAGTCTAGCTAGGTCGACCGGATAGCTGGCACGAAATCCAGACAGGTCGACGGGCTAACCATACGTTTGACATGAAGTCTAGCTAGGTCAAATGGCCGACCAGATAGCTAGCATGAAGTCCAGACGAGTCGAAGGGTTGACTGAGCGTTTGGCAGGTAAGTTGAGGTAAGTCACTGGAGGGGAGTGACTGTGAGGACGCGTTCCCGGGAAGGGAACATTAGGCGTCGATCCAACTTAGATCCATTTCGAAAACTCTAAGTTGAGATCATGACTAGTTTCCGGTCTTGAGCAGACGGAATCTAACTACTACTTTTATTACTCTTATAACTTAACTGTGATAACACTTTATTTTGCAAGGTAGTTTTGCATTTTAGCTCGGACTAATATTTTTTACAGGTTGTTGAAAAACAAAGGTCCGGGCGCCCCGAAAGGGATCTAGGCACCCGGGATGCAAAAAATTATCCCCAGTCGCATCGCCATGTGGAGCTTCATGTGTGGACGAGCTACGTCACACTCCATGCGCCCGAAAGGGATCAGGGCGCCCCGAGCCTCCTATATAAGGAGGGTGAGGCCTGGAGCAAAGAACAACGAACGACAAGATCTCCCATCGATTGCTCTGCTGTGCTCCTGCGACGCTGCGAATGCTCTCCGACAAGTGCTATTTTTTCTTTCTTCTAAATTATTGTCGGTATTATTTTTACTAGCATTTCTGTACCTTACTTTTGTAATCAACTTTTCGAATTGCTACTGGATTACCCAACGAAAGCATTCAACGAGTGCGAGCCTTGGAGTAGGAGCCGCCGAAGGCTCCGAACCAAGTAAAAATTACTTGTGTTAGCGTTGTTGTTTTTGTGTTTATTCCGCTGCGTACTCTCGCTAAAATTTTTTTAATCGCTATTCACCCCCCCTCTAGCGAATTCACAATCCAACATCAAGTTTCTTAATAAGTGGTCACTCAATGAAGGTTTCATCGAGCTTGTGATGGACTCATGGTCTGCTCCTGTTATTGGGAATGCTCAATTTATTCTTAAAGTGAAGCTGACCCGGTTGAAGAAAAGATTGAGGGAGTTGAATAAAAATCATTTTGGGCATATTTCATAGAAGGCAAAATGAGAAAATGTAGATTTAGAGGAGATACAGAGAGGGGTCCTAACAGGGGGTACTATTCCCATTGGCTATGATCATATACGGAGGAAAGTCACTCTACTTGTAGAGGTAGAAAAATAATTTTATCAACAGCATGCGAAGAATGTTTACTTAAAAAGCTCTGATAAGTGTACTAAATTCTTTTATGATGTAGTGAAGCGGAATAATAAGAGGCATGTCATCATCACACTCACAAAGCGAAATGGGGAGCAAACATCAAGCTTGGGTGAAGTGACAGATGAATTTGTGGGCTTCTTTCATGGTCTACTTGGGCAAAAGGTGGTGTGTGATCCTTTGGACAGCGGTGAACTTCCTGGAAGAAAACTCACTCATGGTCAATCTGAGGACTTAATCAGGCCAGTGGAGGTGGAGGAAATTAAAGCAACCTTATACGCCATTAGGAGTGATAAGGTGTCGGGTCCAGATAGATATGGAGCAAAGTTTTTCATTGCATCTTGGGATATTGTTGGGCCAAAGTTTATTGCAACGGTTCAGGAATTTTTTCAAAGTGGTGAACTACTCAAACAACGGAACCATTCATTAATATCTTTGGTTCCAAAGACAGATCATGCCCTGAGAGTTTCAGATTGCCGACCTATCTCTTGTTGCGATGTATTCTACAAGGTCATTGCAAAGGTACTAGTCGACCAATTAGCAGGGGTTTTGGGGGACTTATTCGATCTGGCGCAAATGACTTTTGTGAAAGGGCGATCTATTAGTGATAACATTAACCTTACTAAGGAGTTGCTACGGAAGTATGCGTATAAAAGAATCTCCCTGAGATGTATGGTCAAGGTTAATTTATAGAAGACATTTGATACAGTAGATTGGGATTTTCTCATGGTGACCCTCGTTGGTTTTGGCTTTCCTCAACGATATTGTGAATGGATTAGGGAGTGTATAACTCTGACCTCCTATTCTATTTCTCTAAATGGATGCATCTATGGATTCTTTAGTGGACGTCGCGATTTAAGGCAAGGTGATCCCTTATTTCTCTTACTTTTTGGTCTATGCATCGAAGTATTATCACGCAGGTTGCAGGTTGCCTCCTTGTCACCCTCTTTTCACTTCCATCCTATGTGTAAAGAGGTTGGCATCACATATCTTGCATATGCCGATGATTTGATGTTGTTTGCACGGGTAGATGAGTCCTCAATAAAAATATTGGCGGAATGTTTGGAGGTTTTTGGCAATGAAGCGGGGTTTCGGGCTAATTCTTTGAAATCTCATAAGTATATGGTGGGGATTGATGATAGCATAAATGACTGATTATGCCAACTTATTGGGTTCCAAGAAGGAACATTTCCATTCCGATACTTGAGGATTCCACTAACGGCGGAGAAGTTGAGAATTGCAAACTATGGGCTCTTGATACTATTACAATGAAGATTAATTCTTAGCCAAAGCATACTTTATCTTATGCGGGGCGCTTGGAGTTAGTGAAGACGGTGCTTCAAGATGTGGAGTGTTATTGGCTTTCTATGCTCCCTATTCCTGGCGGTGTCATTGAAAAAATCAAAATAATATGTCGTACTTTTGTGTGGCGCTCGAAGCATCCTCCTATTTCTTGGGCCACTTTGTGTCTTTCTCGACAATATGGTGGTTATGGACTTCGTGATCTTCATGCATGGAACGAAGCTCTTCTTAGCAAGACACTATGGGAGATCCAAACTAATGCAAATTCTGTAACGCCCGCCCTCCCTGCTAACCCTAAGGGACGGGGCTACGATACTCTATGTACAAATAATAGCGGAAAACTTAAAATAGTTTTCTTAGTTTAATAAAAACTTTTCTTTTGTTTTCCTTTTTATCAAATCCGAACTACACTATCAGTGCCTCAATAACATGATAACAAATTTAGTAGAAACATAACATCAAGTCACACATATGGTACTACAATTCATGATACCAAAGCGTAGTTCTTTAAAAGTTTTAAAGCAGGTTCTTATTTGGTTGCCTAGCCACCGCCACACACATCTCCTTGCCTCTCCTGCTGCTCCTCTAGCTCATCCAGCTTTTTTCCTTTATCTGTGGTACAAGGACAGTAAGCTGTGAGCACTCATGGCTCAGTAAGTTCCTTTCCTACTCACTAAAATCGAAAATCATAATATAATCAAAGAATGTCTCAACATGGCATCACTTCAACTAGTCATAACATAATGTAACATACTCTTTTAAGCATATCATGCAACATGAAGAAATCATAACTAGTCATGGCATATCATAGCGTAAAGCATAGCATGAAGCATAACATAATCGTATCTAATCATGGCATATCATCATAAGGAGTCATGGCATATCATACACATGAGCATATCATGGAACATAACGTAATCATATCTAACCATGACATATAAATCATCATAAGGTATATGCATATGATTTTGAAAAACATGTATCCGAAAAATATGTGTATGTCTCATGATCTTTAAAACCATTTCTTCTTACACACACACACACACACACACACACACACACACACATATATATATATATATATATATATATACTTGAACATAATCTCAACTTAAAGGGGATCCCAGCTATGTACCACTTACATATTGCGTGCAACCTATATAGGTCCAAGGTAGCAAGTCTTGAACCCTACAAGGCAAACATACTAGGCCCGAGTCTTACTTCATCGACCTAGGGGCACTTAGGAGCTCATCCCTAACGAGGCCCGAGTCTTATTCCATCGACCCCGGGGCGCTTATGGAGCCCACCCTTGGTACAAGCCATATAAAGTAAAGTACATGTCATACTTATACATATCATACATCATAAAAGCATGCATTACTTAGGCACGCATCATATCATAAAAGTATGCATCACTTAGGCATACATCATGTCATAAAAGTATGCATCACTTAGGCATACATCATATCATAAAGGTATACATCACTTAGGCATACATCATACCATAAAAGTATGCATCATTTAGGCATACATCATATCATAGCAATATGCATCACTTAGGCATACATCCTATCATAACAATATGCATCACTTAGGCATGGATCATAAAAACATGCATATTTTAAGCATAAAGCATATCATCAAGCATGCATAATTTAACCACATAGCATATCATGAAAGCATGCATATTTTAAGCACTAAACATAGCATCAAAGCATGCATAATTTAACCACATAGCATATCATGAAAGCATGCATATTTTAAGCACTAAACATAGCATCAAAGCATGCATAATTTAACCACATATCATAACATAAGCATGCATATTTTCAGCTCATATCATATCGCCAAAGCATGTAAGATTTACCCACATATCATAACATAAAACATGCATATTTTGAACTCATAACATATCGTAGAAATTCTCATCTGGTATAGCTCACAAGCATACATGTCTAAGCATAAAAGTATATCATGTGCTCATCCAATCATAAGGAACAATGTAACATGATTAATTTGGGTACTAAGCTTCCTAATCCTTTGGGTTCTTATCATGGCCGAAACCCTCTTAGGTGCCCATTTAGGTTTTAAACACATCCAAGCATGTAGAACCTAATTCATTCACATATCATTTTCATAGGAAGTATCATAACCAAGATTTACTTGGACTCTAAGTTCTCCAAGTCCTTAAACCTCATTTGGCCGAATCTTAACAAGTGTGAAACAAGGTTCTAAAGGACATAAAACATGGAAACTTTAACCATATTTATAGCATTCATTTCAAGAAATATGGTAAGCACCATTGAGTTAGTTCCTAAATTCTTTAAGCCCTTAAATTTATGTATTGGCCGAAACTTACAAGTACTCATTTAGGTTTTCAAGCAAGCATACAAGCATGTGAACTTACTCTAACATCATGTATAAATTCATAAATGGCATCATACAAGTGGTCATGGCCGAAACTTCCCTTAGCACCAATTTAGGTCACTAACAACATATAGCATGTGAATTTTTTAGCTTTCTACATTTCATATTTCATGGAGAGTGACATGAGCATGTTCAATGTAAGTTCTAGGGTTTCTAGGGCATGTATCCCTTCATGGCCGAGACCTTAAGGTGTCCATTTGAATCATAGTTAAATATATATAAGCATGTGAACACAACAACATGTTATCTCAATTTCTTAAGAAGCATCTTTAACACATGAGGTCTAAATTTTTAGGGTTTCTAGGTCTTTAAACCCTACATGGCCGAACCTCATCAAGCATAGAATTTGTTCAAATGGCATAAAAGCATAGAAAGTCATAACACATTTCATAACATGTATAAAAGTCAAGCACTATAAGCATACATTTAAATTGTGTCTTAGGTTTCCTAGGTTTTTTCTTTCTTTATCTCATAGCATATGTTTGGCCGAAACCTTCCAAGTCTTTAAACTAGGTTTTAGGTGGCCTAAAGTATGGAAAACCTAAACAAGTTTTATGGCAAAAATATCAAAGAACTATACATATAAATTTGGTTCACAACAAGCTAGGACCCTTGTGGTCATAATTATCATATATCATGCAACCAATTTTCCTATACTCTAATTAAGCATGGGAGCATTAAACAACTTTCATATCTTATTGTCATGGAGGTTTTGAGCATGTTAAAAAATCTGTTTAAGATATTCTAAGCCATCCACCTTACCATGGCCGAAATATTAAGAGTGGTGTTTGTGAGTTTCTATCAACATACAAGCATGCAACTTCTTTAAGAAACTCTATATTCTATCATATAAACATGGTGAGTTTAAATTCAAAGTATTCCTAACACTAAACCCTTCCTTGGCCGAAACTTGTGAGTGGGATACTTTTGGTTCCAAGTAACCTTCAAGTATGAAAACAATAATGGATCCTTAACCATTTATTTAGAGGGTTTTGTGCAAGTTAGGTAAACAAATAAATTCCCTAGCCCTTATAAAACCTTTTTGGCCGAAACTCTAGGGTTAGATACATCTCTAATCCAACATCATATATATATAAAAATATGAGATAAAACCTTCTTACAAAGCATAGAAAAATTATCATGAATCAAGACTTATTTTAAACATTCCTAGGATCACAAGTCCTTCCTTTGGCCGAATTTTTCACAACTTTGTTCTAGGTTTTAAAATCCTCATAAAATCCAAAAACACATCAAAACTACTTGTACCATAGGTGAGGGGATACTTACATCCTTTTCGCTTGTGGTTCTAAAGTGTGGTGATGGAAGAAAGGGTCTCTTCTTCTTGTTCTCCTCCTTTGATTTCCTTTAGTAGCCCTCCCTTGTATCCTAGGAGGAACTTTGTTTTGGGGGCCGAAAATGGAGGAGAGGGGGCTGAGGTTCTCGGTGATGGAGAGGGGAGAATGAGAGAAATGAGAGAAAAATCAAATCTTCTCTTCACATGCTCCCTTTTATGTTAAGGGGGAAGAGGTAGCAAAATTGGTTTTTGCTTTCCTTCTCCCTTAGCCTTTTTTTTTCATTTTCTTTTTATTTTATTTATTTATTTGTTCTCATCATTCATGATGAAACAAGGGGGAATGAATCCCCTTAATGGTCCTCTTTAAGTCACGGCAAAAAGAGAGAGGAAGAGGGAGAGAAAAGAAGGAAGGCAAGTTGCCTTTCTCTTGTTCTTTTCTTGTTTTCTTTTGGCTAGCTTTTACTCTCATCCTTATCATGAGTTTCCCTCATTTGCTATCAATATATTATTCCTATCCCAACTGGTTATTACCCATTAATCCTATCATTTACATCATGAGAGGTTCAAGGTTCAATCCTTGACAACTCTCTATTTTTATTTCTTTTTATTTCTTTTTGGTTCAACATTCTACTAATATTTTTCTAAGACAAATTCATCATTCTCTTATTTTATCTTAAAAGCTTAGTGGGTGTTACAAATTCGCTATGGGTAAGATGGGTGCACCCTCATTATCTCAAGGGAACTAATTTTTGGCATTAGAAGGGCAGAGCCTTGGACTCTCCTCCTTATCAAACGGCTTGTGGATATTCGAAACAAAATCAAGGGGCTACAAATGGAAGTGGGGAGGGAACTTGTTGATGAGTGACTGTTTTATGGGGGGAAAAGTGGGGTAGTGAATGCATATGGTTTCTTCATGCCGAAAAGGTCCTGAGGTGACGTGGGCATTATTGGTTTGGAGGCCGAAAATTATGCCGAAGCATCGGTTTATTCTATGGTTAATTGCTCATGGGAAACTATAAACAACGGATATAATGCTGTATGTGACGAACAAGATTTGTATGCTTTGCCAAGGTCACGATGAGTCGAATGGTCACTTGTTCTTTTAGTGCCCTATCACATTTACTCTTTGAGATAAGGTGCGGAAATAATTAGAGATAAATCATGAAGTTAACTCAATAGAGGAGTTATTTCACATTCTTGGCCAACACTACAAAGGTGCGAGCCGGAGAATGCATGCGTGGTATCTTGAACTTTCTAGTATGATATATGTTCTGTGGGAAGCTCGCAATAAGTACCGCTATGAGAGGATGATTCCTGACGTTGACAGAATGTTGCGCAAGGTCCAAATTCATATTTATCGTTTTGTGGACTATGTAGAAATTAAAGTGATTCACCTCACAAGAGTATGGACAAAATAATTTATAAGAATGGTGCATCTAGTGTTGATGTTGATTTCATCGGTGAATGAATTTCATTAGTGAATCAATTTCATCGGCGAAAGAAGGAGGCTGTGTAAGTTAATGTTCGATTTCATTGGTGAATGGATTTCAACGACGTATAGAGCAAAAAAATTAAATTGGTGACACAAGGGAGGCTTGAGTAGATTTTCAATGTTGGGGGCACATGTATGCTTGGACAATTTTCAATGATGGTGGCAAATGATGATTGGTTTGATAGATTTTTGTTGCATGTCTTTGTATTTATCTTTTGATTTTGTATGTGAGACATGGGAGAGGATAGTGGTGAATAGATCCACCATAATTGATCTATCTAGTCCGCATCAAACGGTTCGCAGTAAAGACGGTATCAAATCCGTTGATGGCTGAGACTTTGCCAAAAAAAACCCAAGAGGGTGAATAGATCCACCATAATAATCTATCTAGTCCATAACAAACGGCTCGCGGTAAGGACAATACTAAATCCGTTGATGGCTGGAGTTTTTCCAAAAAAACCAAGAGAGTTCATAGATCTACTATAAGGATTTATTTAGTCCACAGCAAATAGCTCGCGGTAAAGACATGATAAATTTGTTGATAGTTGACCACTTGCTAAAAGTGGGACGACGATCTATGACAGGATGTTTTGAAGTGGCATTTTATGTTGCTGGCCATGGGGTATTTGTTGTTTGTGGTTTTGATACTCCACCTGTTGTCTATGATTTTGTTACTCCATTTGCTACTTGTGGTTTTCATGACTTGCTCTCCGTGTTTAATTGTCACACCTACTGTTCATCACTTATAATGCATGTAATGGTGTTTGTGTGATGTTGTGTGTGTGTGATTGATTAGTGTTTTGACTTTGGCTTTGATTGTAATATGATACATCAGTGCCACGTGATGTATCATGGTGAGATGGAAGTTGAGTGCATGATGATATAAGTGAATTGAGTGATGATATAGGAGTTGACCTCAATTATAGAGGATAAACTCCTAACATGTATGATCTGATATTCGGTTTGAGAGTATTTACATCTCAAATCAGTTTTATACAAATGTATCTATGTCCGTAAAAAGGTAAAAATATAAAAGAATTATATAGACTTTGATTCCCTATATCCTAAAGGGGTACGTAGGAACTTAAATAAGTGCAAATTTTTTTTAAAATAAATTTTAAAATTTTAATATAATAATATTAAACTATGACAAATTATGAATCGAATTGTGAATCGATGGTTCCAAATTATAAATCGTAATCGTCTTGGACGATTAAAACTAAGATTCGACCTATTAGAAATTGCCGAATCAACGGTTCTAAACTATCGAACCATCGGTTTCGAACTATGGTCAAATCTACGTCTTTCAAGTGTCTCGACTCTCAATGGTGCAAACTTGTACGGAGCAATGTGCGAGATATTAAAATTATATATATAATTACGTTACACATTTCATGACCTCTTAAATTTTTTTATACTTAATATTATAATTTAATCCATAAATTATAAAGTCAAAATTTTAAATAACATACCTCACTCGGGCATAAGTAAAAACAAAATTGAAAGCATCCGGTGGCGGGCGCATAAATTTAATCAATAAGTCTATTCTATCTTATGATTGCATATTCATACAAAGTCAATTTAAACACAATAATAAATTATTAAAATACTAAAAGTAATAATAATTTATTGATTATTATTTTATCTAGCAGCTCCAGCCCCGTATTGTTCACGCTATATAGTTCATGTTGATTTTCCTAGTACTTTTCTCGTGATTATATATTCAAATAATGGGTACCAGATCCTTTCGTAAAAATTTTAAAAAAAACTAAAAAAAAAACAACAACATAAGAATGACCCAGAGATGAATTATTTATAATTATCATCGGATCGTGATCTTAATCCAATTACATTTAATTCGGATTCCTCTATGATTCCAGTCAAAACTACTGGTAATTATAGTAATGATTTTAAATTGATCGAACAATATAAATTAATTTAATAAATCTGTTATTAATGAAAATTATTATAATATAAAATATTTTAAATCAAAATTACTATAATTGCTTTTGATAATTTTGATTAAAATTGATTTATATGAGTACTTCAATAAACTGTTGTGTAACAAGGGAATAGATTTTTTGATTTTTTTTAATTAGGAGATGGATTACTCATAATTATAATTAAATCGTGGTCGTGATCTAGTCATAATTAGTTGCGATTTTTTTAGATTCATCGTCCCCTCCAAATTATAGTTTGGTTCGGAGAGAACGGTTGAAAATTATCCAGAGGCCATCTGGATGTCATCAATGGTGGACAAGTGACTAAGTTGTTGGACATCGAGCGGAGGATGATCATTCTCTCTAAATTATAGTTTAGTTTGAAAAAGGCGATCGAAAATTATTCTAAGGCCATCATCGATGGACAAGATAAGATGATTTATACGACAATTTACTATAAGGCGTACATGGTATACTGTATTTACCAAAAGGTGCATCACCGTTTAGTATTTACCAAAAGGCGTAGTTTACCAAAATCAATTCCCAGATTACCCCTCTGGCTAACCTGGCAACCGCCTTTTTCAAACACAATTTTCCATGCATCCAAGACGAAATTAGAATTGAAAAATATTTTGTGGTTCGGATGCACGTCTTCTCACCATCTCTCTCCCTCCATCCCTCTGCGTGGTGTTATAAACTTGAAAGAAATATGAACCCTGCGCTTGCCATTACTGCTCATGCTGATTGGCGGGATTACAATAGATCAGTTAGGTTTATGGCATAATGGCGTAAGAGTTGCTAGAGGAGACCAAGGACAAATTAAGTTAAGAACGTCAGCCGAGAAGGACAAACTTCTTGCAAGAGGGAAATTAGTATAAGTACGCATTTAAAGATTTAGACATGTATGTATTGATTTTTTTACTGTAAATTAGGGTAGTGAGGTAAATAAAAATGACAGTATTGGTGGGAAGGGTGGCGAGAAAAAGTGTTGTTATGGTTTATTTTGGTTGTGTGGGGAATAAATATTCAACAACACCTGAATTATGATGTAATAGAAGACTTAATCGATTTAAGTCTTGTTAGTTTCTGACGTTGATAGTTTAGTTGGGCTAAAATTTTTTTATTTATGGTTTAGGATTTAGTCAATGGTGGTCCTAGTTTACAAGAAGTATCTGCTTCTAAAGGAGTCTGATATCATAGATATCAGGCCCACGTTGGGCCTTGGGCCTGATATCATCGACATCAGACCCAACGTGTTGTGTGGTTAAAACTTTGCTTTTACATCAGATAGTTCTTTTCCTCGCTCATCTCTTTCTAGTTTGAGCAAAATTACAATTTAACTACAACAATAGATTATGTAGTTGCAAAATTACTAAATTAGTTTGTAATTTATTTATCAGGGATGATCATATAACTGAAAAAATTCTCTCTGAGATATGGAATACTCTTGATGCAAATTCTAGCATTGGACATGCAGCTAATGTAGGAGAAGTATCCAGAACAAATATTCCATCATCTTCGCAGTATAGTTGTGTGGCTAACACAAATAGAAATATAAGCAGTAATTTCACATTTGATCTAAATGAAGAAACTAGTATTTAAGAAGATGAGGTTCTGAACCCGTGTGCAACACTTGTTGATTACTATGAGCCTACTTGGAGTGAGGAGGAAGGGTATTATAACCAAAATGGAGAGGAAATGCAATACAGATGTACAAGAATTCTTTGCTGATGATATACAGATTGAACAATATGAAGTATCTCAAGAGCAGTACAGTGACTTAGAGGAGGAGTTCCCAATAGCTGATGATCCATATTTTCTAAATTCTCGATTGCTCCAAAGGCCAATTGAAGAGGCAATAGATCAGCATGAATTTTTTGTAGGACAGATATTTCCGTCTCGACAAGAGTTCAAGAATAAATTTGTGAAGCATGTCATGGTTAAACATATGAGATATAACCCAGTTGACACTCGAAAAAATAAAGTAAAAGTTGTTTGCTTCAATCAACCGTGTAAGTGGAGAGTAGTTGCCCGGGGGATGTAGAGTTCATTGTTACAAAATATATAAAGGAACACCAATGTGACACCATTAGGGAAAGTGCTGATCATCAAGCATGCTCTTCATCCTTTGTAGCTTCTTTTGTTGAAGAGCAATTTCTTGCTAATGAACAATATAAGCCAAATATGATTATAGCAGATATAAAAGCTAGGTTCGGAGTGACCATATCCTACAGAAAAACATACATAGCTCGAGAGAAAGCGATGAAGAAAGTTGTTGGAGATTATGACCAAACATATAGAGATCTTCCACTATATCTGCGTGAATTAAGAGTCAGGGATCCTGAAACCTATGTGGCACTACACAGGAATGGGGATAATCAGTTCCAATGCTGTTTTTGAGGTTTTGGAGCTTGTAGAAGAGTATTCAGGTCTTATCTTCGTAAATTAATTGGAATTGATGTCACACACCTAAGAGGCAAATACCCACGTGTGTTGTTGATGGCTACATCAATAGATGCTAATGACAATGTCCTCCCAGTAGCCTTTGGAATCGCTGAAGTTGAATGTGGGTCCGCATGGGAGTGGTTTCTGGATCATACGAAGAGATTCTTTAATGTTAATCCAGAGTTAATGAGTATAGTATCAGATATACATCGTGGCATTATATTAGCAGTTAGGAAAGTCTACCCTACTGCCCATCATGCTTTTTGTTGCCACCACATGTCTTGCAATATGGTAACAGATACTGTAGTAGGTCAGATTTAGGATTGTTTTGGGTAGCAGCTCGAGCAAACACAACACTACAATATGATCTCATAATGCAGTCCATGCTTGAAAAACATCCAGATGCTCATAAGTGACTTCGGAACATTGACCCTAAAAGATGGGCTAATGCACACTTTAGTGGCAGAAGGTACACAATGCTAACCACCAATTGTGTAGAGAGTTTAAATGCTTTGTTCAAGGAGACGCGTGAACTTCCCATAAACAGGTTAATTGATAATACCAGAAGAAAGGTAGCTCAATGGTTCTTTAACCGTAGGGAGGAAGCGTTGAAATGGTATGTTGCATTGACACCTCATGCTACCAAAGAAATGGAATCAAGGAGGGAGAAAACTAGACGATATAAAGTCCACCCCTACTCTCAATCCGAAATGAAAGTAGAGACATGGGGTGCTTCATACATTGTTGATTTGGAGAGAAAATATTATAAATGCGGAGAGTTTCAAATTTCAGGATTGCCTTGCTCACACGCAATTGTCGTCATAATTCACCGGAACATGGATACACTCCCATATTGTGAGCATTATTTTCATTCACAGAATTGGAAAACGACATACATGGATCGTATTTACCCTTGTCAAAGCAAGGAATTTTGACCTAGGGGAGTAAACAACATTATAGTGCTATGTCCCCGTAGCCTTGTGCAGCCTGGTAGGTGAAAGAAGGCAAGGATCGAGTCAAAACATAATGGGAAGGTAAAAATCAAATGCAGCAGGTGCAAACAACTGGGCCATAATCGGAGGACCTGTAGAATGTCGCCAACCCCTGGTTCTTGACTGAATTGTAAATTGGAGGAGTTGAGCCATATGTTTTGTATAAAGTACATATCTAGGATTGTAAGAAAAACAGTTGTGGAAAGTGATGTTTCTGTTATATAGGTTTATAGAGTATTTATTTTGTGTTACAGTGTTATTGTAAGTATGAGAAATGTAAACCATTACCTGCAAGGCAGAAATAATACTTCACACCATATCTCTATTGTGTAAAATAAAAATGCGATACATTTCAATTCAACAGGAAGGGGTTAGTAATTTTAAAGTCACGTAAATATGTTGTGAAATATAAATGAGTTAATAAGATAGGACAGGGATTGTAGCAATCCTTGTAAAATAAGATAGGACAACAGTTCTCGGTCATTGAAAAATAAAAGAGATGCACTGTTTCGTGCCAACTAGCATGGAGTTATACCTTCTTAGACAGGGAGTAAAAATACGTTTTGACACCATATATACCATCTTCCCACCAAGATCTTCACAGGGAACGTGATTTCAGGTAAATCCAAGTAGAGGAGGGTCATCAGTGGGTTTTGGTCAAAACCCACTAATGGACCTAGACACCTCTAATTCGACCCATTTCAGTTCGAGTGGTATTCTGGAGATGCAAGGACTCCAACTTTGCTGGCAAATCCTTATTTAAAGCTCTATAGGTGCTTGGAAAACAATAAAATATAATCAGCCTCCGTTGGTCCTGATATGCTTGAATATCAGGCCCAACGTGGGCTTGATATGAGTGCATATCAGGCCCAACGTGGGCCTGGTATCGTATCGTTTCATAAAGCTTGATTTTATCTCCCCCTAATATAAACTCCAAACATTCTAACAGGGGGCTGATAAAAAAAATAAAATAAGATCAATTTTAAAAGGTGTTTCCATAGGGTTGAAAAGAAAAGTTGTGCACTGTTCCGTGCCAACTGTCACGGAGCAATACCTTATTAGACAGGGGGTATAAATACGTTTTGACACCATATATACCATCTCCCCACCAAGATCTTGACAGAGATCGTGATTTTAGGTAAATCCAAGTAGGGGAGGGCCATCAGTGGATTTTGGTCAAAACCCACTAATGGACCTAGGCACCTTTGATGCGCACTATTTCAGTTCGAGTGGTATTCTGGAGATGCAAGGACTCCAACTCTGTTGGCAAATTCTTATTTAAAGCTATATAGGTGTTTGGAAAAAAATAAAATATAATCATCCTCCGTTGGGCCTGATATGAGTGCATATCAGGCCCAACGTGGGCCTGGTATTGTATCGTTTCATATAGCTTGATTCAATCTCCCCCTAATATAAACTCTAAACATTCTAACAGGGGGTTGATCAAAAAAATAAAATAAGATCAATTTTAAAAGGTGCTTTGATAGGGTTGAAAAGAAAAGCTATGCACTGTTCCGTGTCAACTGGCATGGAGCTATACCTTCTTAGACAGGGGGTATAAATACGTTTTGACACCATATATACGATCTCCCCACCAAGATCTTCACAGGGAATGTGATTTCAGGTAAATCCAAGTAGGAGAGGGCCATCAGTAGGTTTTAGTTAAAACCCACTGATGGACCTAGACACCTCTAATTCGACTCATTTCAGTTCGAGTGATATTCTGAAGATTCAAGGACTCCAACTCTGCCGGAAAATCATTATTTAAAGCTCTATAGGTGTTTGGAAAAAAATAAAATATAATCAGCCTTCGTTGGGCCTGATATGCTTGACTATCAGGCCCAATGTGTACCTGATATGAGTACATATCAGGCCCAACGTGGGCTTGATATGAGTGCATATCAGGCCCAACGTGTGCCAGGTATCGTAACATTTCATATAGCTTTATTCAATCTCCCCCTAATATAAACTCCAAACATTCTAACAGGGGGTTGATAAAAAAAATAAAATAAGATCAATTTAAAAAGGTGCTTCGATAGGGTTGAAAAGAAAAGTTGTGCACTGTTCCGTGCCAACTGGCACGGAGCTATACCTTCTTAGATAGGGGGTATAAATACGTTTTAACACCATATATACCATCTCCCCACCGAGATCTTCACAGGGAATGTGATTTCAGGTAAATCCAAGTAGGGGAGGGCCATCAGTGAGTTTTGGTCAAAACCCACTGATGGATCTAGACACATCTGATTCGACCCATTTCAGTTCGACTAGGATTCTGGAGTTGCAAGGACTCTAACTCTGTTGGCAAATCATTATTTAAAGTTCTATAGGTGTTTGAAAAAAAATAAAATATAATCAGCCTCCGTTAGGCCTGATATGCTTGAATATCAGGCCCAACGTGGCCATGATATGAGTACATATCAAGCCCAACGTGGGTCTGATATCGTATCATTTCATAAAGCTTGATTCTATCTCCCCCTAATATAAACTCCAAATATTCTAACAGGGGGCTGATCAAAAAATAAAATAAGATCAATTTTAAAAGGTGCTTCCATAGGGTTGAAAAGAAAAGTTGTGCACTGTTCCATGCCAACTGGCAGGGAGCAATACCTTCTTAGACAGGGGGTATAAATACGTTTAGACACCATATATACCATCTTCCCACCAAGATCTTGACAGGGAACATGATTTCAAGAAAATCCAAGTAGGGGAGGGTCATCAGTGGATTTTGGTCAAAACCCACTTATGGACCTAGACACCTCTGATTCGACCCATTTCAGTTCGAGTGGTATTCTGGAGATGCAAGTACTCCAACTCTGCTAGCAAACCCTTATTTAAAGCTCTATAGGTGTTTGGAAAAAAAATAAAATATAATCAGCCTCCATTTGACCTGATATGCTTGAATATCAGGCCCAACGTGGGTCTGATATCGTATCGTTTCATATAGCTTGATTTAATCTCCCCCTAATATAAACTCCAAACATTCCAACAAGGGGCTGATAAAAAAAATAATATAAGATCAATTTTAAAAGGTGCTTCCATAGGGTGGAAAAGAAAAGTTGTGCACTGTTCCGTGCCAACTGGCACGGAGTAATACCTTCTTAGACAGGGGGTATAAATACGTTTTGACACCATATATACCATCTCCCCACCAAGATCTTGACAGGGAATGTGATTTCAGGTAAATCCAAGTAGGGAAGGGTCATCAGTGGGTTTTGGTCAAAACCCACTGATGGACCTAGACACCTCTGATGCGCCCCATTTCAGTTCGAGTGGTATTCTGAAGATGCAAGGACTCCAACTCTGTTGGCAAATCCTTATTTAAATCTATATAGGTGTTTGGAAAAAAATAAAATATAATCAGCCTCTGTTGGGCCTGATATGCTTGAATATCAGGCCCAACGTGGGCCTGATATAAGTGCATATCAGGCCCAACGTGGGCCTGATATCGCATCGTTTCATATAGCTTGATTCAATCTCCCCCTAATATAAACTCCAAACATTCTAACAAGGGGATGATCAAAAAAATAATATAAGATCAATTTTAAAATATGCTTCCATAGGGTGGAAAAGAAATGTTGTGCACTGTTCCGTACCAACTGGCACGGAGCTATACCTTCTTATACAGGGGGTATAAATACATTTTTCCACCATATATACCATCTCCCCACCAAGATCTTCACAGGGAACGTGATTTCAGGTAAATCCAAGTAGGGGAGGGTCATCAGTGGGTTTTGGTCAAAACCCACTGATGGACCTAGACACCTCTGATTCGACTCATTTCAGTTCGAGTGGTATTCTGGAGATACAAGGACTCCAACTCTGCTGGCAAATCCTTATTTAAAGCTTTATAGGTGTTTGAAAAAAAATAAAATATAATCAGCATCTGTTGGGCCTGATATGCTTGAATATTAGGCCCAACGTGGGCCTGGTATGGTATCCTTTCTTAAAAATTGATACTATCGCCCCCTTTCTATAAACTCAAAATGTGCTACCATGCTCCTTATCAAAAAAGAAATTAAAATAAAATAAATTGATTCACCATAATTTTAATTTACACAAACAGTAAATCATTACAAGAATAGTATGTTACAATTGTTCAGTATCTACAGTTTAAAGTTTTTGTCAAACATGATTTCATATCCAAGTCGAAATCTATAAGCTCTCATATCAGCTTGTACAAAGTCTGCAGATCTCTGGAACATCAAACTCTCTGCATAGCGCATTATAAAAAAAAGCACAATCCAACCTACAAAACAAAAGCACAATCCATCATAAAAAAGCCAAATCCAATTAGTATGGAACATACATAAATACTTACGATTTGCTTTGTGTGGGGCCATTAACTTGAATTGTTTTATACTCTCTCCCGGAGAAAGGTGCTAAACCTTTATACCATCTGTGATAGTATGACCAGTTCAACTCCTTAAAAAACAACACCTACAAATATCAAACCATAGTAATTAATACATAACCAATGATTATTGGATATAAGAAATTTGTTACTTATAGTTTGATTAAAAATAGAGGTGTAATTTTCTGTGCTGCCAAGAGAGTTATAATGAATTATTTGACCTTCCTCCAGGTCCATGACCATTAGATGCCAATGATCATCTTGGTTATTTAGAGGACAGAAAATATATCTAATGTCCTTGTCCACATCAGTTTTTGCAGTTTGTTTCAATGCATCCACGTGCATCATTCCAAACAAGTCCTATGTAAATAATAGAGCTATTTAGGTGACTGTATCCAATATATATTATAAACAATTTACAATGAGATAAGGGGCATACTCGGAATCCAACCCCACAAATTATTGATGGGTGGTACGGTGAGTTAGAATTTTTGTCTTCATTAGAAAGAATATTCTAATAAACATTTATGCAATCCCCATTGGTGTATTGCGTCCAATCAAATATTGTCATAAAAAATTGCATATCTAAAGAGAAATTATCATTTGTCCATATTGGTTGCACCGTCACCCTACACACAAGGATACAGTCAATGGTATTTAATAAATTAAAAGTATAAAAAATATCATTAAACTCCAATAATAATCCTTCGTTGACATGTGGTTTAAGTATTTGGGCTGGCAACTACGTTACCTTAACTGACTGAGCTTCAATAATGCATCGGCTATCACACTATCTTTGCTCTTTTTAAAAAATGTCTTTGCTTGCTGAGATAATTAAAATACTTCTATGTCATTAAGGTTTATAAAATAACAACTTACCTACTCTCGATCGTGCCTTCAATATTTTGGTTTTGACCTTGTTAAGTTCATGACATTTTGTTTCTAGTTGTGAAGAACTTGTATCTTCGGTCTTTGATGGTGTAGGAGCATCTGGTTCGACAGTAACAACATGTTGTTTGCCTTTTTTTTTTGGTGCATTCGGATATCAAACTTCTCTGAGTTCTCTTTCTTTTGGGGCCTACCCGAAAATTAGTTGGAATTACAGGCAGATTAGGGTCTATGCCTTCTGATGCTCTTGGCTCCCCTGATATGCTTTGTATGACTTGTTGGAGCTCTTTAATCTTATTTTCAGCATCGGCGATAATTTTGTCTTTTACATTTAAAATTCTGTTATCCACGTCAAAATTTATAGTGTCAGCCTTGGTGCCACTCGTATCCCGTTCCTTACGCAGTTCACTTATTTGTTGATCCTTTTCTTTAAGCATAGATTCCATATCAGCAATCACAATATCCTTTGCTGCTACTAGACTATCCTTTTCTTCTATCACTGTTGCCAGGTTTTTATTAGCTTCCTCCAAACTTTGAGTAGCTTTATGTAATTCTTGCTTTAAACTATCAATTTTGTTATCATTTTCCTTACACAAAATACAATCTACCGTATCATCACATTGCAGTAGACCTTCTTCATCTTGCTGTAAAGATCCTTGTCCAACCAACTCAAGAGACTCAGTTGGCTGAGGCCGGTTTGGTAGTAAATCCAACTCTGATTCTGTCGGAATTAAATCTACTAAAATTTTATCTGCAGTTACACGGTCTATCATTTTTTTGACTGTGTCAACATGATAGTTAGGCCACCTCCACCGTAGTATTCTTGACAATTTTTCTAGATGGTTTAGATCAATAATGCTGATGTGCTCACACACTCATACCTACAATATGATTATAAAAATAATTCATAATCTTTACAAATATCGTGATATATATGTAATCGGACTTACAACCAATATATTTGGAAATCCCTTGAGCAAGGGGGCCTTGGGCATTGCATCAGCAACCTGTGGTTTTGGTCTTAATGTAAGCTCCAATCCAATGGAGTCTAATTGTTGAGCCATGAAACTGTATACCGCATTGCACTAGTTAAACCTAGCTAAGTTATCAAAATCATCTACACAGTCAATTAGGGAGAGCACAGGTATTCTGAGAACACTGCTACTCCCACAAAATAGAACAGTTGCAAAAAAATACAGGATATACAGCTGATAGTACAACTTGTCATTTGATCTCGACTTCCTAATCAATTTCTCCAAATGTCTGGCAGAACAATCCGAATCTCGGAAAAACTCCATGTACAGTGCGCTTGAAGCCTCATTTAAATCGAGACGAACTATCTTTCCATTGTCGGGTAGGCCAAGAATCAGTCTCACATCTACCTTTGTAAATTTGAGCTTCTTCCCATGGAAGATAAAGTTTTTTTCCTCATGATCTCAATTATCAAACATATTTTGTACCTGAGCTCTTACAAAAGAACTATCAGGGAGGTCGAGGATCCACGAAAAAGGTGTGCCTCAAATCTTCTGTTCTTGTTCTCCGGTCGGGTTAATAGAAGAGATAAACTTTCTGAAGTGGCAAATGGTACTTTTCCAGTTCATTCTTTTAGATCTTCCTCTGTTGACATAACTTGGATAATTTGGTCGATCAGCACTCACACTTGTCGACGCTTCTTTTGTTGCCATTGCGAACCTAGCTATTGTATAACCACACCCAGAAAAATAACTCTTAGATCCCATAATAACGACTACGCTCTTATTCTAACATGCCCATAACAGTAACACAAACCATAGGTTAAACGGTTATAGAAAGCATAACTAAATGAGCAACCGATCGACGCACGAAACTAATTCCCGAATGCCGGTGAAGGTAGAGTCACGCCTCGAACGGAGCTGCGTAGAATGGCTTCGAGAAGAAGATGACGACCCAAGCAGGAGAGTGTGCACTTTTACAGATTGAAACTTGGGTTTGATATCCCATTATTTTATTTTAAATTTAATCGACTCGATTTATGTGTAAGATTAATTATTATTATTTTGAAATAATACTCTTTAATATCAGACCCCACATTAGGCCTGATATGGTAGCATATCAGATCCACGTTGGGCTGGATATTCAAGCATATCTGGCCCAACGGTGCCTGATTTTTTTTCCCATCACTTGACACCACACCTATGGAGCTTTAAACCATGATTTGCTAGCACCGATGGAGTCCTTGGAATTCCAGAATCCCACTCGAACAAAAATGGGTACAATCAGAGGTGTCTAGGTCCATCAGTGAGTTTTGACCAAAACCCACTGATGACTCTCCCCTACTTTGATTTACCAGAAATCAAGTCCCCTGTGAAGGCCTTGGTCGGGAGATGGCATATATGGTGTCAAACAGAATTTATACACCATGGATTAGAAGGTATGACTCCGTGCCAGTTGGCACATATTCCACTTATGGCCATGCTATAGACTTAAACCCTATGGTAGCACCTTCTAATTTTTTTTTTAATTTTTTGATAAGGAGCATGGTAGCATATTTTGAGTTTATAGAAAGGGAGAGATAGTATAAATTTATAAGAAAGGATACCATACCATGCCCACTTTGGGCCTGATATGCTCTCATATCAGGCCCACGTTGGGCCTGATATGGTAGTATATCAGGCCCACGTAGGGCCTGATATTCAAGCATATCATGCCCAACAGTGCCTGATTTTTTTCCCATCACTTGCCACCACACCTATGGAGCTTTAAACCATTATTTGCTAGCACCGATGGAGTCCTTGGAATTCCAGAATCCCAATCGAACTGAAATGGGTACAATCAGAGGTGTCTAGGTCCATCAGTAGGTTTTGACCAAAACCCACTGATGGCCCTCCCCTACTTGGATTTACTTGAAATCAAGTCCCCTATGAAGGTCTTGGTGGGGAGATGGTATATATGGTGTCAACCACAATTTATACACTACGGATTAGAAGGTATGGCTCCATGCCAGCTGGAACAGAACAGTGCCTCTTGCAGTTTCAGGACTAAGAAGTTCTTTGTCCATATCATTTGGAACATCATGTGTTTCTTACAGTTTCAGGACTATGAACAATTTTTTTTTTCTCGTAACTTAGTTACTTTGGTGTTCCATATTTACATGCCTCATTCAAATTTCAAAGCCTACCTTGTGCTCTTGAAACCGAGTGTTGATCCGAGCCTATTTGATTTTCTAAACAATCCCAACCGTTACCATGTTTTTAGTTTTGAGAAGATAGATATGGTGTGCAGTACAACATATATACATTATCTCTCTTTTCACTGATAAGCACCAGCATCGCAATTTGGATGTCACAGGATATTGTGACTTATATTTGACTAATCACTATGCAATATAATTAATATTCCAGTGTCACAGGATGTCACAAGTTTTTACCTTACAAGACTATGTATATTTAATGTTTTATGAAACGATACAATACCAGACTCACGTTGGGCCTGATATGCACTCATATCAGGCCCACGTTGGGCCTGATATTCAAGCATAGCAGACCCAATGGAGGCTGATTATATTTTATTTTTTTCCAAACACCTATAGAGCTTTAAATAAGAATTTGCCAACAGAGTTGGAGTTCTTGCATCTCCAGAATACCACTCGAACTGAAATGGGTAGCATCAGAGGTGTCTAGGTCCATCAATGAGTTTTGACCAAAACCCACAGATGGCCATCGCCTACTTGGATTTACCTGAAATCACGTTCCCTGTGAAGGTCTGACTAGGGATAAGGTATTTCTGGTGTCAAAACATATTTATACCCCATGTCTAAGAAAGTATTGCTCCATGCCAGTTGACACGAAATAGTGCACAATTTTTCTTTTCAACCCTATGGAAGCACCTTTTAAAATTGATCTTATTCTATTTTTTTGATCAGGCCCCTGTTTGAATGGTTGGAGTTTATATTAGGGGGAGATAGAATCAAGCTTTATGAAACGATACGATACCAGGCCCACGTTGGGCGTGATATGCGCTCATATCAGGCCCGCGTTGGGCCTGATATTCAAGCATATCAGGCCCAACGGAGGCTGATTATATTTTATTTTTTTCCAAACACCTATAGAGCTTTAAATAAGGATTTGCCAGCAGAGTTGGAGTCCTTGCACCTCCAGAATACCACTCGAACTGAAATGGGTCGCATCAGAGGTGTTTAGGTCTATCAGTGGGTTTTGACCAAAATCCACTGATGACCCTCCCCTACTTGGATTTACCTGAAATCATGTTCCCTGTCAAGATCTTAGTGGGGAGATGGTATATATGGTGTTAAAACGTATTTATACCCCCTGTCTAACAAGGTATTGCTTTGTGTCAGTTGGCACGGAACAGTGCACAACTTTTCTTTTCAACCCTATGGAAGTACCTTTTAAAATTGATCTTATTTTATTTTTTTGATTAGCCCCTGTTAGTATATTTGGAGTTTATATTAGGGGGAAATAGAATCAAGCTTTATGAAATGATACGATATCAGACCCATGTTGGGCTGATATGCACTCATATCAGGCCCACATTGGGCCTGATATTCAAGCATATCAGGCCTAACGGAGGCTGATTATATTTTATTTTTTTCCAAACACCTATAGGGCTTTAAATAATGATTTGCCAGCAGAGTTGGAGTCCTTGCATCTCCAGAATCCCAGTCGAACTGAAATGGGTTGAATCAGAGATGTCTAGGTTCATTAGTGGGTTTTGACCAAAATCCATTAATGACCCCCTCCTCTACTTGGATTTACCTGAAATCACGTTTCCTGTGAAGGTCTGACTAGGGAGAAGGTATATCTGGTGTCAAAAAGTATTTATACCCCCTGTCTAAAAAGGTATTGCTCCCTGCTAGTTGGCACGGAACCTAGTGACCTTGCGCTCTTGAAACCAAGTGTTAGGTCGAGCCTATTTGATTTTTTAAACAATCCCAACCGTTACCATATTTTTAGTTTTGAGAAGATAGAAATGGTGTGCAGTATAACTTATATACATTATGTCTCTTTCCATTGATAAGCACCAGCATCGCATTTTGTATATTGTGACTTATATTTGACTAATCACTATGTAATATTATTAATATTCTAGTGATAGTTTATAATCTTCTCATATACTATATACCACTGTATTATACAACAAAGACTACATACAAAAATATTAAACTACCTACACTACGTAATAAGTTCATTTATATTCTATACAAGTTTTTGCCTTACAAGACTATGGATATTTAATCCAATGTTTTAAAATACTTATCCCTCAAAATTGATACCATTACATCAATTCTAATTTTTTTCATGTCTCCTTGTTTGAAGTCCATCTTCATATCATATAGGAGACATCGAATGTATTGCATCACAAAGAAGTCACAGTCAACGCTGTAAATAACAACAACATTTTTATGGTCAATATTTTTTTATCAATAATTTATATTCACACTCTGTGCTCGATTTACCTTGCTTGTTATTGTGGGCATTCTATTGTGCGAGAGACCCATTTATCGAACGGATAATGCCTTTCCAAGTTTGGATCAATAGCAGCAACGTGCTCACGACTATATAGTTTAAAATCTGATACCTGAAGATTGAAGAAGAAATTTCCATTTTCCATCAACTAGCATTTATATTAGAATACAACCATACACATTATTATTAGATGCTCACCGCTGCTTCAAATTCATATTTGTATTTACTTCCACTTGTTAGAGAATTGTACTGATTGAACGTCATTGATTTGGTGTCCACCAGCAGCAAGTGGAAGTGTGCATTATCACTGCACAAAGGTATAAAAATATACCTTACGTCTTTATCTCCTCTATATGTCTTTATCAGGTGTTGGAAAGCAAACTTATTTGACGATTTCATTAATGATTACAAATATGCAAAGTCATACATACATAACCAAATAATAAAAAGAATTCTAATTTTTACTATACTCAAATCAATTCCTTACTGTGAAGAATGTTGAGCAATATATTGACTTGTTGTATGTGCTTCTAGACAGGAATGCCCCCCTAAATAGAATTTTACAATACGTGTCGATTACATCCCCTCTTGTCAACATCTCTCCATTCACACCAGATAAAAGGGAATACAAATTTAAACAAAAGGGTGGTTCCTTCCAAACTATATCATTTGTAAACCTACAAAGTAAACAAATCAGAGATTATTTTTATAAATTTAATTTTGATAACCTTAGCTCAACTATGTAATTAGAGAAGCATATAATAGTCTTGACTAATCAACTATGTAATTTACATACTTTATTTTCTCCAAGGCTTTTAACAAGTACGCCACCTCTTCGTCTTGTTTTTTTTTTCTTGGAAGACTTAAATTGCTTCTTCACATACTATGCACACAAACAAAAAAGGCAATTAGATAATCCATTAAATCTAACAAATTACAATGAAATTTGCAGATATCGTCTTACAACAATGGCTTGTTTCCTCATTTTGTCATATTTGGCAAACATATCTACATCCTTCTCCGCCTCTTCATCAGATTTGTCTTCCATCAATTGTACAATATTAATTTCTTCTTCCATTTAATCCAAATCAAATTTTCCTTTCCCCTTGCTCACAACATCATATTCTTTGACAACTTTTTTTCCTTCTCCTAGACTTGTAACTTTCTCCGCATGCTCACTTATTTGTATATTTCTACGCTGCCTCTTAGGTAAAGTTTTGAGCCACAATGGACTATCAATTGGAGTATCCCTGTAATCATAGCGACTTCTGTCACGTCCTCTCCTACTTCTTGTTGTAACATCTACAGGTTCAATTTGAGGATCGTCTACAGGCTCGCTATATTGAGATTCCATGCCTTTATTTTCAACTATTTTAAGTAATTCTTCCATCCTCTCCTTCAATTGCATGTTCTCCATTGTTAGCTCTTTAATTCTGTTTGCTCGAATAATGCAATTACAACACTCCTTATTAATCTGCCTTCCTCCTTCAGTGACTTCAATTTGTGATGCCTCCATTGCATGTGGACTGGCATCAACGCCAGCAAGGTTCTCAACCAATGATTTTTCATCTTGGTTAGGGATTAGGTCAATCACAACCTGTAAGAATATTAAATCATATGTTAAAACAAGACTTTTTAACCAAACTATAGTTAAAGTATTCAAAATTTACCTCTTTAGATGAGACTTGGTCAACCAATTCCTTCACCTTACTAATATGTGAAGGAATATTCCTCCACTTATTTATTCTTGCTCCGTTTATTTTGTATGGGTTTTGAATTGGAACATGCTCCAAAAACCATGCCTGATTCACCATCACAAGGGTTAACTATTTAAAAATGTCCGCAAAATATTAATAAATTTCACATAAATTATACACTTACTGCCAAAAGACCAGCAAATCCCTTTAGGTAAGGGAGGTTGGTGTTAGACTTTTTTGTCTCAGTTGATGAAAATATGTCCCCAATCTTAGGTAATTGTGGAGCCATAAATTCATGGATTGCTTCAACCCAGTTGAATCTATCAAGATTCTCAAAATCATCTACTATATCTATAAGACATAACGAGACCTTTTGTACTAGAAGAAAATAAGACACAAACAAATATATACAAAATATAGAATTTGCAAAATAATAAAACATCGTCTTCCCCTTCAACGCGATTGCCATAAAATTTAAGCAACTCCTCAATTCTTGATCTAGTAGCTTCTTTTTTGTTTGAGAAGTAAGTTAGAAAGAGGTCACTGGATGCTTTAGCTGAATTCATCAGAATTGAAGCTCCTCGGTCTGCAATACCAAGCAGCAATGAAACGTCTCCTCTTGTGAAGCCAACCGGAACACTTGACCAAGTTAAATTATTATTAGACTTCTACCAACACATACAAAAGTATTAGGAACACCGTGGACATGATACGATATCATATGAAGCACACATTAGGCCTGATACGACATCATATCAGGCCCAACGTTGGGCCTGATACGATGCCATATCAGGCCTAGGTTTAGCAAAAGATTAAATTTTATACCTACTTTGTGATTAAAATACGAAATTATAAATTGTACCTGCGAATCTAAAGGTTTGACTACTTGAATCCCAATTTTGAAATATATTTACCAAAATCCCACGGATGTGCTGCATATCTTCTATGTCCAAAAAAATACGAAAGGGTGACTGTTTGATCAACAATATGTGTTGGTCATGTAAAATAACAGACCCTTCATGCATTCCTTTCTTCGTGGATGGTTGAAAAAAACTTTTAAAGTGACCGAGGACATTGTTCCAATGCAGTTTATGTCCAACATCAACTGAACCCTATACTTTATAAAAATAAATAAATTTAAATCATACTAGTTCTACTTTTCAAGATCACAGAGTTTGAAAAATGTTAACCTTTACAGCTAATCGATGTGGAGAGGATGATGATACACCCGATCGACGTCTTTGCGCCATTATGATACTAGATGATTGACGTAAACCCTAGAAACCTTCACTGGTGGCTCGCGAATAGTCCTGGTTTTTAATTGAACTGAAATGCTTGATGCCGCTTGAGAAACACTCGAGGTCACTAAATTAGGGTTTCACAAGAGGGAGATGCACTCGCATATCACGAAGGAGGGAGGTACACTAATGATTGAATTTATTTTTTAAAAAACAAAGTTATTCAAAAATGTGGTTCAGATGCCTGGGAAATGACGATTGAACAGAGGAGATTGATAGGAGGATTATATTCGGTATTACACATCATTTATCTGTGCCTTTTGATAAATACCAAACGATGATGTATCTTTTGATAAATATAATATACCATGTACAACTTATGGTAAATTGTCGTGATTTATAACATAGGAAACAGATATTTTCTTTTTCTTTTTTAATAAAAATAAGACATTGTTTTTGATTTTTTATCCTTAAAAATTACTTTATGAATCATATGTGTGAATGTATATTTGCAAAAAAGGCCGTGATTTTTAGGAGAAGGGAGAAGGTACATGGCTGAAGCAGCACCACAATTAAGTGGCCGATGACTTCCCGAACGCCACAAGCAACCACCGGCTCCATCGCCATGGCGACGGCTGTCGGACCGCCTGTGCGCGCCTCGATCGCCGCCCTCCGATCTAGCTCACCTTCCAGAGAGAGTCGACGGGGCGGGACGGGGAGCGTGCTCCGGGTGCTCCGGAGCGACCGGGACTTCCTCCGCGAGCGTCTCCGGCCCCTGACCAACACGCTGGGAGAAATCCTCTGGCTGCGGAACTTGGAAGACCCCCGCGCAAAGGACGCACCCATCACCGACTCCGCCTGGCCTAGAATTTCGCATCCGCCGGGTCTGTGCTTCACTGCTTTGGTCTCTGTGTTCGAACTAGTAGCTGAACCTTGTGGCTTATTCATACTTTTGGGAATCTGTTTCTTCATTTTATCTGGAGATTTGAAATGATTGATCAGATCAAGAAGTATTGCTCTGTGTGTTTCTATTAGATTTAGTAGGGCGCTCTGTCTTGTGTTCGTTCGTGAACAAGTAAGGTTTCAGTCAATTTACTTACCGACTCGAGCCACTGTTAAGCGGGTTTGGATCATTGTGGACATAGTGGGACTTAAGTTGTATCATTTGCGAGAACAATGTAGAATTTCAATTTCCATTGACTAAATAAGGAATTTTAGTTTGCGAATAGAAGGTGTGCCTGCGTTTGATACTTGTAGAAGATTATTTGATCTGAATAGCGAACACAATGCTAAATCAAGAACATGAAGTTGAGAACAGGGCTTCTAAACTAAATCATTGGGCCCAGCTACTGTGTAGGTTCAACAAATTCTTACCGCATAAATGTCAAAGAAGATGACTGACAAATGAAATATGCAGAAGAAGGTTTGTGAAGCCCTTTGTGCCGCCTTGTCTCATAATGACACCTGATGAAGTTGAGACCATACTTCCTCGGTCAAAGATGAAGCAGTGAAGAAGGATGAGGATAATGTATCACCCTCCCAATTGACACAATCTGTTGGGACCTTGACGTCCGCTAGATTGGGGTGAATAACGTCTCACCCAAATCGTCGCTTCCTACGCTTGTTAGTGCACAGCGGAAACAAAAATACTAACAAACAAAAGGAAAGCTAACCCTAGAAAACAATAATCAAGAAGCAAACCCAATGACACGTTGTGTAACATGGTTCGGAGATGAAGCTCCTACTCCACGGTTGTCCGTAAGATGGACGAACCTGATCCGTCGGTGGATGACTCCTCGGAAAACCTCCGGCTAGCTCGTGTAGCTCCTTGTGGGTGGAGAAACCTCACCACAACCTTGTATAAACACGCTAGATCACTTGGGCACTAGGAGACTCTAATTAGGGTTAACCACCACTAATTTCGTCAACTTTAACCAAGCTTCTAATGCTTGGTTATATAGGCCACGGGTTGGAAAATCCCGCCTACCAGTCGACTGCCCTTCGTGGAAATTCGACCGTTGCAGTCCAACGGCTCGATACCAGCCCTCTGTTTGCTTCCAGTCGACTGCACCAGTCGACTGATGAAACCACCAGTCGACTGCTACAATGCTGTTACAGTAACACTACAGTACTGCTACAGTAAACCCTAATTCTAGAATTTTACCCCGAGTACATTCACTCGGCACTCGTTCTCGCCCGACCAACCTAGACCTAGCCTTCTAGTCTCCTCCATCGGCCTTGCGTCCCTCGGATGCCTCCCTATCCCTCACGTCTTGCCTTCTGGAGCTTCCATCGGCCTTGTCATTCTTGTCGGGTCTTCATTTGCCAAGAGGTCGCACCTCCGGGACTTCGTCCATTGCTAAGTCACACTTGGACTTACGTTGCCAAGACTACATGTTTGGACTTACACCGCTAAGACTCATCCTGGACTTTCCTCCTTTGCTAAGATCACACTTGGACTTTTCTTGTTGTACCTGTATCCTGCACACTCACAATGCATATCAAATACAACAATAAACCTAACTTAAACCTTTACCTAAATATCAAAATCTAGGGTACCCAGATTGCTCCAACAATCTCCCCCTTTTTGATGCTTGGCAACCCGTTTAAATTAGGGAAACAATATAGCAATACATATGAAAGTAAATATGCAAATCAACTCATGCATAAATAATGGAACCTAAATCCCTAGGCTCCCCCTTTACCTAAGCTCCCCCTTGAGCTAGGATTTCTTGCAAAGGTAAACTTCTCACCCTTTGCAAATAAATGAGCAATCGCTCCCTCTTCACCTAAGCTCCCCCTTGAGTTAGGATTTCTTGCAAAGGTATGTAGGTTTCCCACTTAAACCTAAACTTCTCCCCCTTTGCTATACATCAAAAAAGCTCCAACAATATCCTAATTATCGAACTCTTTGACCTCTAATGACCATAAACATCATGTATTAATCCCCCATAAGATTACATACATGTTCTCCACTCTTTTGGTATTTTTTAATGCAAAAAAAATATTTTCAGACCATATCAGTCGACTGCTATAAGTCCCAGTTGACTGCCATCGTCAAAATGAGCTTACAGAGACATTCTGTGCTCATGAACAATGTTACCAGTCGACTGGTATAAACCGCAGTCGACTGCCATCGTCAAAATGAGCTTACAGAGATCTTCTGTGCTCAAAATTACTGTTACTAGTCGACTGGTAACTGTACCAGTCGACTGGTAACTGTACGTCTGTACCAGTCGACTGGTACTCTATGTTGGCAAAAATCAGCCTTTTTGACCCACATTCAGAAATGCGCCAAAAATTCCACAAACTTCCAAAAAATCCCAAATTTTGTGGAGAGGTCTATTTTATCCATGTCTACTTGGGAAAAATATATATAAAAATATATTTATCACAGATCCCAAGATTGACACAAAATTCAAAACTAACTAAATGGTTCAATTGAACCTTGACCTAAAGTCCTAGTTTTGGCTTCCTCTTTATGTATCTGCCCATACTAAACCATAATGCATCCCTAGCATTGGTTTATATGACATCTATACATCATAAACTAATTTTCATGTAATATGACCCCAATGTCATATTTTCATGCATGAAACTTAACCTAATTGTGCCAACCAACTACAATAGAGACTCAAATCCATCTCTAATCCCTTTGGCACATCTTGGTTCACTTGAGATCATTTACCATATGTCCCAAAGACTCTTTGAGCTCCCCCTTGAGCTCTTAATCTTAGCCACCTCCCTAGGTGACTCATTTACTATGGCTAGGCCACTTCGGTGCACCTCGGGTGACACTTGGCCTACAAAACTCACCTTCTTAACCTTAGACACCTTGTCTTCGGTTAGTTTCTTATTGTCCTTCACCTTGGACACCTCATCCTTGCTATAATTATATGCCACCCTAGCATATTCCTTCTTATTGGCCTTGGATGACTTTCCTTTATCCTTGGTCACTCCTCCCTTACCAATGTCATGTGTCACCTTAGCACTTGACCTCCTTTTGGTCTTGGAAGGGTCCAATTTGACATTTTTGGATCTTTGATCACCCAAATACATGTCAAGTCCTTTAGGTCCAATAATGAACCTCTCTAGGACTTTCTCCATATCCTCAAGCTTTGCCTTCAAGGATTGATTTTCCAATTCTAGGGTTCTAACCCTAAAATCAACATGTCCACTTTGGACATCCCTAGACCTACCTACCTTCCTAGGCATATGTCTCCCTTTCTTGGGATTAATGTTTAGGTTTTCACCTACTTTCCTTCCCTTTAGCAAAGTAGTTTGGGTCTTATTAGGTCTACTCTTACTAGATTTAGCATGAATAGGTCTCCTAGGGTTATCTCCTACATTAACCCTATTTCTATCATTATATCTAAATCCATGATTATGTTTGGGTAAATAATAAAAATTATTTCTAAAATGCATGGAAGAATTTAAATTTGAACATGAATTCAAATTAGGGTTTACCTCCCTTACCCTTGAAGCTCTCTTTTTCTCCCACTTCTTCAAGTGCGCCAATTTCTTGAGCTCTCCTCTCCTTGGGCACTTTGTGTGATAGTGTCCCCACTCACCACACGTGAAACACCTAATGTGCTTCTTCTCCTTCCTACAACTCATATTAGTTAAATCAACCTTGTTGAGTTTTGGCTTTACCTCCCTTACCTTTTGGAGCATTGGACATCTACTCTTGTAGTGTCCCATCTTACCACACTCAAAGCATTTGATGTGGTCCTTTGTGCTCTTCTTGGTAGTTGAGGTGGAGGGTTGAGCTTTCAAGATCTCCTCTTCCTTGAATTGCTCTTCTTCCTCTTCACTTGAAGATGTGGACGGTTCCACTTCTTCCTCGCTTGAAGATGTGGATGATACCTCCTCATCTTTCTTCTCCTCCTCGGATGTTGAACACGTGTCAACATTCGATTGGTCCTTCTCCTCTTGGACCAATGAGCCCCTCTCCTTGGGCTCCTCCTCTTCTTGGATTTGTGTAGGACTCTCATGAAGCGCAATTACCTTTTTCCAAAAGTCACTTGCGTTCTCGTATTCACCTACATTCAATATCGCATTAGGAGGTAATAAATTAATCAAAATTCTAGTTACCTCCTTGTCCATCTCCGATTGCTCCCTTTGCTCCTTGGTCCAATATCAACGTCGGAGACGCTTTCCCTTCTTGTCCGTTAGAGCTTTAAACGGTTCCTCCAATGCAATCCATTGGTTCCAATTCATTTAGAACCACATCTCCATGCGCTTCCTCCAATAGTCGAAGTCCTCGCACTCGTATGGAGGTGGGATTCAGATGTCCCATCCGAGAGGTCCCTCCGACTCCATCTTCTTCCTCTAGCCGCTCTCTTGGCGATTAGTCCAACAAGAGCTAACCTCGCTCTGATACCACTTGTTGGGACCTTGACGTCCGCTAGGGGGGGGGGTGAATAGCGTCTCACCCAAATTGTCGCTTCCTACGCTTGTTAGTGCACAGCGGAAACAAAAATACTAACAAACAAAAGGAAAGCTGACCCTAGAAAACAATAATCAAGAAGCAAACCCAACACGTTGTGTAACGTGGTTCGGAGATGAAGCTCCTATTCCATGGCTGTCCGTAAGTTGGACGATCCCGATCTGTCGGGGGATGACTCCCCAGAAAACCTCCGGTTAGCTCGTGTAGCTCCTTATGAGTGGAGAAACCTCGCCACAACCTTGTACAAACACGCTAGATCACTTGGGCACTAGGAGACTCTAATTAGGGTTAACCACCACTAATTTCGTCAACTTTAACCAAGCTTCCAATGTTTGGTTATATAGGCCACGGGTTGGAAAACCCCGCCTACCAGTCGACTGTCTTTCGTGGAAATTCGACCGTTGCAGCCCAACGGCTCGATACCAGCCCTCTATTTGCTCTCAGTCGATTGATGAAACCACCAGTCGACTGATGAAACCACCAGTCGACTGCTACAGTACTGCTACAGTGTTGCTATAGTAACGCTACAGTACGCTACAGTACTGGTACAGTAAACCCTAATTCTAGGATTTTACCCCGAGTACATTCACTCAGCACTCGTTCTCGCCCGACCAACCTAGACCTAGCCTTCTAGCCTCCTCCATCGGCCTTGCGTCCTTCGGATGCCTCCCCATCCTTCACGTCTTGCCTTCTGGAGCTTCCATCGGCCTTGTCATTGTTGGCGGGTCTTCATTTGCCAAGAGGTCGCACCTCCGGGACTTCGTCCATTGCCAAGTCACACTTGGACTTATGTTGCCAAGACTACATGTTTGGACTTACACCGCTAAGACTCATCCTGGACTTTCTTCCTTTGCCAAGATCACACTTGGACTTTTCTTGTTGTACCTGTATCCTGCACACTCACAATGCATATCAAATACAACAATAAACCTAATTTAAACCTTTACCCAAATATCAAAACCTAGGGTACCCAGATTGCTCCAACACAATCTACCCTCTATTGACCAAATACGTTATGTCGGTGGAAAAAGTAAACATGCCGATCAATCATTCAAGTGCCTTCAACTACTTAACTCTCTAATCTTCTAACATCTCAATCATTCTCCTCTGCTTCACACAACCAGTGCCTGGAAGAAAATTTGTATAAAAACAATTGCTATTACTAGAAAATTTAAGTTATTCATCTCAACCAGTATTGTGCACATGATTTATGCATATGTTTTCTGTTATTTTTGAAAAACATGAATGATTTATATCATGTGTTTTGTGTCTTTCAAAAATTGGATGACTAAAGTGTTAGATTGTTTATCAGTTATCATGTTGTCTCATCCACACTATTATCAGATGATACATCCTATGTTACATGGATTTCTGTACAGGAATCCAACACATGAATGAATCTAGGTGTATATCATCTTTATTTTAAAAAGCTTTTTCATTCAGCCAATGAGAGCGTTGGGTGTTCCATATGGGTACTTGGAGATGGATGAACAGTCCAAATATCAAAGGGCACATCTACTCAACAAACTTGAACATACTTTTTCTTTCTTGTTTAAGAAGGATCACCAGATTTTTTATTGTCTGTCATATAGTTAATTGTTTGCTTTATTAGTCTGCTCATGTTCAAATACTTCTACAGGGCTCTCTTCTTTGGATCTACTGATGGCTGATTTGGAAGCCTTGAAGGTGTATGCTAATTATTTCCAGGACACTTTCAAAATTTTTGTCATGCCTCTACCTGAGGTTTATGATCCCGAGAAAGTAGCACTTTATTTTAGTCTTCGTCCTCATATACTAGCTTTCAGAATTGTTGAGGTACTTCCCATGCAACTTTGCTAATGTTTCTAAATTGATCAGACCGTTTGCTCAGTTTAGGATATATTTCTAATTTGGCAGTATGTTATTACTTTAGGTATTCTTGTCATGGGCCTCTTTTGCTATAAAACTTCAAACCTCCAAAGCTTTCAATGTGAATAAGCAAAGTGTAAACCTTAATGATGGTATTGACAACTCACAGTATCTAGCTGGGAAGCTTGTTAAGGAGTCTCTTCTGAATCTTGGTCCAACTTTTATCAAAGGTAAGCGAGATAGTTCTTGGAGGAGCTGTAGCTTATTTTCCATGATCTTGTAGCATCCTCGTAATACTTTTCAGTTTTCACCACTGCTGGTGAGGTTAAATTAACTATTCAATCTACTTGTTTGTGAAGTTGGCCAGTCCCTATCTACAAGACCAGATATAATTGGTTCTGATGTTTCAAAGGTAAAAAAGACTCGGATTACCATGCTTCTTAACGTGAACTTTCTCAGTCGGCTGTGAATAATGACTTGGATTTAGTTTTGATCATTTATCAGTTTTTCCCCATCAGGCATTGTCTGAGTTGCATGAAAATGTGCCTCCTTTTCCACGTACTGTTGCACTGAAAGTTATGGAGGAGGAATTTGAATGTCCTATAGAAAGGATTTTCAGTTACATCTCAGAAGAACCTGTAGCTGCTGCATCATTTGGCCAGGTGGCCCTAGTCTTTAAGTTGCTTTTATCAATACTAATGCAGCACCTATTTCTTTTTTATAGTTAGCTTAAAGTATCTACTGAGTCATGATTCTTCTGCCCAGCTCTTTCCCAAAGTTAATTAACCTGCAAGTATGAGTGATGACAATGCCCAAATAGTTGTATAACTTATCTGAGTGATGATGATTTTAAATCTCGGTTGTTTCCTATTCTCATGATAAGCCTAAATATTCACTAGTTAAGTGGAACTCTGTAGCCTGACCAGTAAAATAACTTATATGCTATCTCGGTGCAATATCTGATTTAGATTTTTTGGCATTCCTATTAACTTGGGCAGGCTAGCAAGTTGACTATTCAGTAAAATCTATTGCTATTTGTCTATGGTTTTAGGTCTATCGTGGATGTACAATTGATGGTACTGTTGTTGCGATAAAGGTCCAACGCCCAAACTTGCTTCCTTCAGTTGCACGAGATATCTACATTTTGCGCCTTGGGGTTTGTATTATATGTTTTGATTTTCTAAATTATTTGAATATCTTATAATCAGTTTTTCTTGTGTTTATGGGAGCATCATTTGTGTTCTTTTAGATTCACTATGTGCTGAAACCTTTTGTGTCTGAAACCTTCCTTAGTTTAAAGTCGAAACAAATTGTTGAGTAACTTGAGTTCTTGTTACTAATATTTGTTTGATTATTATTTATCTTGTTTATATGACTTCACTTGAGAAATTGCTTCTTTCGCTCGGCAGCCTGCTTTTCTTGGTGAATTTTTGTGCACCAAAATGTTCAGTTGGCTACAGATTCCAACGAAAGTTCAATTATTTGGTTAATTTCCTAATTTCCTTCATTAGAATATAGCATTAAACAGAAAATATGGAATGGAAACCTAGTAGAGATTGTTTCAGCTGACAATATGAACCATTTTCTTCATCACATGATAAATTATTATGCTGGCGGAATCAATTAGTGTTCTGATGTGTGTTGAAATTTTTTTTGAGTATGCACAATTTTTATTATAATTTTTTAGGGGCATTGAAAGCTAAATTCCATGTAGTCCATTTTTCAGTAACCCTGACAATTTATTTTGAATCGAGAAGCCTAAGGGCTAAATTCTTTTACTAGGATTTAGCTCAACTTATAAAACATGCCCATGTTTACAAAATTTATTTATCTCACACATTATGAATTTCGTGTCAAATGCAGATCAAAATTAAATCTATATTATCCTTTTGTTTTCAAGGAAGACTAGCATATTCTGTTCCTGGAAATCTCCCGCAGGAGATTTTTATTCCTTTCAAAAGAGAAGATACTGCTCTTTTACATCAAAGAAGAAAGCTCTCTTCCATTGGTTTAGCATTTTTGTTTATACATCCTTTCCTACTTAATGTCCAATCCTGCAACAGGGCATTATTCTGAAAGACCAGAATAATATGGAGAAAGCCTGACACCAAAAGACCCAATTAATATAATATAAAACCACTTCCTTTAGTGCATGAACCTTAGATACTACTCATTACAAAGAAAGATAGGTGCTTCTTTTCAACTTTCTCATGAGTCAATGTGATCAAATGCTAAGTACCATTCATAGTCCCATACAACAAACTAATTCTTAGATGGTTATTCCTTGTTCAATCTCTACTGAATGCTCATATAAGAAATCTGTGAATAAAACAATGCGGTACTCCGTACTCTTATGCTATGTAATTTTCATGCTTTTCTTGCCATGTTTTACAGCTAACACTCTTGAGGAAGATGGCAAAAAGAAGAAGTGATCTTCGCCTCTATGCTGATGAGCTTGGTAGAGGAGTAATTGGTGAACTAGACTACACTAGGGAAGCAGCTAATGTTGCTGCATTTTCGGTACTTCACGCTTGAATTAATTTGCTGAGGAACATTATTATGTTAGTTTTCAATTTAGTTTTCTACACTACTGACTTGATGTATTGTGTCTTTATTTCTCAGGAAGTACATTCTCAATATTCATTTATCAAGGTCCCCAAGGTGTTTATGAATTTAACAAGCAAAAGAGTTCTCACCATGGAATGGATAGTTGGTGAAAATCCCAATGACTTGCTTGCCCAAGCCAAAGAATTTGGAAAGGAGAACAATCGATATCCGGAAAGGAAAAGATTAGAAGCAAAAGTACACCTTGTTGATATGGTATGCACTGTTAAATGATTTGTACTATTATTTGATGAAAAAAACTTTTCTTTATTGACTACTTGACCTTAGGAATATGTAAAACCAACTGCGAGTGCTAGCTCAAATCTTACTCTTTTCACATTCTTCGTTCAGGATCTTTTTGGTTGAACTACTTCAATTTTTGCAATAATGAAGTCTGAAATTTCTGCTTTTTTGCTTTTAATATAATCAAAAGATAGTGTCATAGTTTCTCATATACTTTTTCTATTTCTTACCAAATTTCATACTGGAGAAAAACATGAACACTTAAAATTGCACTCTGCCACCGTGTTCATGAAGCTGGATGCTAGCATTAGGACTTTGATGCTAAACATTGCCCATATCAGACAAAGATTATGGCCTTTTGTTTCTTAATGGATATTGGTCGCTTTTTCAGCACCAATCTAATGGCGTTTCACTCGGAAGAAACTCTCTTTTTCCAATTAACATGTGAATAATTTAGCGTGAATATGCTGAAGTGGTTCTCTTATAAAGAGTGTGTACCTTCTGTCTTTTTATGCCAGAACATTTATGGTTTGACTTGCATTTGTATGTGATGGTTCGAGATGTAGGTGAAGAAAGGCGTGGAATCAACATTAATCCAACTTCTTGAAACAGGCCTATTGCATGCTGATCCGCACCCTGGAAATTTACGTTATACTCAAGAAGGGCATATTGGGTATGGAAAAAATAGTTATTTCACTAAGATAAGTAAATGATTTACTAACAAGTAAGATGTATTATAACAAGCTAGATTTGAGTTTTTATTCATATTGCCAATTATGTTCAGGTTTTTACCTAATG
Source organism: Zingiber officinale (assembly GCF_018446385.1). NCBI lineage: Eukaryota > Viridiplantae > Streptophyta > Magnoliopsida > Zingiberales > Zingiberaceae > Zingiber > Zingiber officinale. The sequence goes on from NC_056002.1 coordinate 31,602,988, forward strand.
GCATGCTAGTTTATCATTGAAAACCTTTCTTTTTCTTTGATTTATGGTTTCTTTTAATTGTTTTCTTTGCTGAACATTTATTTTAGGTTTCTTGATTTTGGTTTGCTTTGTCGGATGGAGAAAAAACATCAGCTTGCTATGCTTTCTGCCATAGTTCACATAGTTAACGGAGACTGGAATGCACTTGTCTATGATTTGATGGAAATGGATGTTGGAAGGCCAGGAACCAATCTTCGTCGTGTAGCAATGGTTTGTCATCTTGACCATATTCCATTTTTGATAACATTTTGCCAATTATTTTCACAGTTCAAGGTGGCATTTGATGACATTGTGCTTTGTTCTTAATTTTGTCGACACTTACAAAATAAGGAAAACATACACAATTTACTTGTTTGGAAGGGAGAGATATGGAGAGGAGAATATAGATTTTAAGATCCTCTTCCCAGTTTACCTTGGTAAAAATTCAGGAAGGAACTCCCATAACATTTGGTTGAAGGATTTTGGAGCAAAATTGTATCTTCCTAGAACTGATGGATGCGGGTTGTCTCCACCAAAGGGAAGGGGTAAAGTTCTCTTTGTCGCTTACCTTTCAGTGTGATGTAGATAATGGCAAAGTCAATGCCATATGAGGTACCCAATAAGTGTAAGTGCTGATTTCCAGTACCAACTGTGTTAACAATCTACCCTAGTATCATAGAAGTTCAGTATTGGAACAACAAAATACTGCAGCGAGTTTCCTGTACAGCTCCTCGGAAGTGTTGAGACTGGGTATTGGTTGGTATTTGAAACAACAAATGCTAGATGATAACTTCTCTCTTGTTACACCATTCTTCTGATTACTTGTATATTCTGAATGTAAAAGCTTGCCTTATCTTATTTTACCTTGTGAACATTTCAAGGATTTGGAAGAGGCCTTGGGCGAAGTAGTCTTTATCAATGGAATTCCTGACATGAAGTATAGTCGTGTAAGTAGATCGCTCCTTTTAGTTTCCATATTATGTGATTGCTTTAGTGTTTCTGTTCTCAAAACTTGAATATTCCTCGAGTGTCTGTAGTATATGATTTCCTTCATCAATTTTCAGAAGAATATGAAAATGTAAAAAGTAGGAGGTCAAATGATAAAAGCTTTCCAAAATTTAGCCACTGATGTAGGATAAAAATGGTAATTAACCAGATCCGTCAAACTGCTTGCTAAATAGGTCTTACTGGTTTAGCTGACTAATGAATACATTTGTCCATATGTTGTATATTTTTCAGTTCCTACCATGTCATCCAATATAGGCAGCTGATGAGCTGAGTCCATGTTAATTTGAATGTTTGCTGATTTACCGTGTGATTTAGCTCATGCCTGTGGGACAGGTACACTGTCTTACCCCCCTATATAAGCTTTGTTGTTTTACAAAATAATAGGAGTTGCAGTTGAAGTGAGATCGTTACCGTCTAAACTTTTAGATCCATTGCTTCTGGTTATTCTCGTTTTCACTCTGTAGACTCTGTAGTCTGTACTTTGATTCAGATTGCCCCAAGTCATGACTCAAGGAGTAGTCCTTTGAATGCTGTTGAACTTATTCCCTTCTGACGGGCGAAAAGCTATCCTTAATCATTCACATAAAACATTTTATCCATGTTGCTTGAGCAAGTAAAATTTTGGATTGTTGATTCTGAGTATAATCAACAATATGATTGAATTTTTAGGTGAAGTTATGGGCTAAGGCTAAGCTAATCTGGTCATATTTCCAATGATATATTGGTCTAGATATATTCGTAATTGATTGTAGTGACCAATGAGAAAGTAGCAAGGTGTGTTAATATGTAAGCCAGTTCCTTTTTTGTCTTTTGCAATTCCATCTAATTCTTTTACCTTTATTTAATCTATAGGGAAATACCTTAGCCAATAGTCGTCATATGCTATACGTTTTTGCAGGTTTTAGGTAAAATTTTATCTGTAGCAGTCAAGTATAATTTTCATATGCCACCATACTTCACGCTGCTTTTGCGCTCTTTGGCTTCATTTGAAGGTCGATTGTTCTTTTCCACTGTTACCTACATGATTATATTGGTTCATATGGATTTTAGCGACAGTACTTACATGTACGAATGGAATTTACTTGGATGTCATATGATTTGTTCCATTCTTCAAGGTCTTCGATATTTTTCCCTATAGCAGGGTTGGCTGTAGCAGCAGATCCAAATTTTAAGACGTTTCAAGCTGCATACAATTTTGTTTCAACGAGACTACTGTATGATAATTCAGCTGCAACCAGAAAAATATTGCATTCGGTATGCCTCTCCACGAGGTCAATTCTTTTTTGTGCTTTCTGAATTGTTACATCGACACATGGTCAATAATATAGATGCAGGAGGATACTAAAGTTCTAGAGCAAAACTTAACTCAGTTTCTTTATATTTCCCTAGTCATATTTCGGCAGCCAAAGCTGTGACAGACTTTATACATTTAGACTGTTAATTTCTATGTTCCTGTACCAAAATGCTTTTAATGGGTAGGTTTTACACTTCGTTTCAGGTTGTCTTCAACAAAAGGAGGGAATTGAAATGGGACAGGATTTTGCTTTTCCTTAGGCTGAGTAACATGAGGTATTTATACAATGTCTCAAGCACTCAATTGAATTGATGCCATTTAACTCTTTTAAATAAACTTCTAGCAACAATTGGTTATGATATTCCATTTGAGACTCCAGTACAATCCCACATGTGAAAATGTGGGCTAACCGGGGGAGGTTGATGGGGGCTTAAGCATTTTGAATCATTAGTTGATCCTACTAACTTGGTATGTAGCAAGGCTACTTTTATTACTTATTCCTACTGAGAAGTTTCAGTTGGAAAAGGTAGCATGTGAAGTAGCTTGAGAGGACGACGAGCCCCCACGGGCGGGATCAGCCGGTTATGACATGGATTCTTGCAACATAGGTCGAGAGGTCGAGGGTCTGCGGCAGCAAATGCGATAACATCAATATCTGTCCGTGCTAAACACCTGAGACCACCATGTCATAGCCGGGCCCGTATTCACCGTGATTTACTCCCTCTCATACTTGTGGGGCCGGGGTGAGGGGGCCGCTGGGTTGGCGGTTCCAACCTTTTTGCAACATTGAGAGGACGACGAGCCTTTAGGGAATTGTGACACAGTTCCGTTCCACATGAAAAATTATCACAAGCTACCCAGAAATTCTTATATCACTCTGAGGAAAAGTGGTATCGGTTGGATTTCTCCAATCGAAAGGACCTAAATAAGGGATGTAAGCATTCTAGGTCGGTGGTCGGGCGCACAAGTCTATAGTTAGTTATCAAATAAAATAATACCTATATCGTGTCGAATATGTAACATTGTAAATTTATATATCTATTTCTCACTATTTCCTTAACATATTGAGCAAATATAAACGATCGGCCACACTAGACAATTTACCGCATTTTCCACCTTTCTGTTCTAGCTTTCACCTTATGATTTTACTCAATGAATGCAGAAAAAACACATCTGTGGTAGAATTAGAAATGTTGCCTACAAATAGATCATCATTTGGACAAACTGACAAAGGGGAGGTCTTCGATACTGCGAACCTCATCTTGAGGCTGTTAACGTCAAAAGATGGTGCGGTTTTCCGAAGAATTCTGATGACTGCGGTATGTATCATATTGCTTCCACTGTAATTCTGATCTTCAGAGGTTGTATCTTGTGTTCTTAGCAGGAGTTCACCATGTTAAACAAGTTTAGTGTACTAAGGACAATGTATTATTAACACACTATGTTTCCTTGATCGAACAGGATTCAACTTCTTTAGCTCGCACATTCATCTCTAAAGACGCAAAACCCCTCCGCAGAGATCTCAGTTCCGCTCTCGCTGATATTCTCTTCCAGTGGACGTCAGAGGCCTTCAGAAGAAATGGAGTTGAAGAGAGGAACAAACTTAACCGAAACATGATCCTAGAAAGTGAACAAATGGAAAGAAAACCAGCCTCACCATCCAAGTTATCGGTACCTTTGTTGCAAACTGTTCTCCGAGACAAAAGGCTCAAGGTTATATTTTACAAAATTGCAAATGGTGTAAGACAAGACTCGATGCTGACGGTGCGAGTATGTTGGAGTTTAGCGGCTGTCCTTGCTACTGCTGCAGTACTTGCGATGCATCGAGCTCTTGTTTACTGGTCAGAAACTCATGGAAGATCATTTTTACCAAGGCGAATCGCACTTAGCATTCCATGAGGCGCTTCTAGGAGTCCATAGGATATCGACATTTTTCAACAAAGAGAAAAATGTTACTTTGTACAGAATGTAGTTGAAGTAGTTTAACAAATGTTGATCAATTATTCTTTTAAACCACTTATGGAGTTGTTGCACCTCGTAAGGTGTTTTGCATGGGGAGATTCGTGGTTTGTGTTGAGTGTAGGAGTGTAACTGAATTGAGTCTAACAATAAGAGGTTCAAATTTGGCTCGGTTAGTTTTTTCTAAGCTTGATCTTGGCTCAAGTTCGATTCGAACTTTAATTCTTAAGCCTGAGTAAATTAAATAATTCATGAACGGCTCGAGCATGGTTCAAAAATTATAATCTATCATTTTCATATTGTTAAAAAAAGCTCGATTTATACATCGTTAGAAACGTAATCAATCTTGAGTTAACGATGTGTTTTGATTTTAAGTTTTAATTATTAAAATATTATTATTATTATATATAAAGAGTAATGATATGATATCTAACTTTCACATATATCTAGGTGTCGGGATCATTTAGTTAAATATGGGAATCGTGTGTGATACCACTTTTTATATATATATATATATATTTGCGAGTCTATAAACTAAATACTATTAAGATCGAGCTCGATTCTATAATATTTTAAGCTCAAAATTAGGTGAGCTCAACTCATTAACCTAAACGAGAGTTGAATAACTCGTGAACAGCTAGCTGTTTGGATAGACTTATCAAACGATAAAGTTGGATCTTAAAATAGGAAAATTAAGATACCTTTTAATATCTAATATTATTGTTTAAAAGTGCTCATTTAAAATACCATTTAAATTCTTTTGTTATTGAGATATTTTAAAAATAATTTACAAAGTAAAAAAATATTTTATAGCAAAATAATGACTTTTTTTTAATATTTATGAATTTTGGAATTATAATATTTTCTAATATCGTCCACTTTAATTTACTATGCCTTTACTTGTTTAAATTTTCAATTAAATATTTATTTCTTTTACTAGAAGTAATATCTCAAATATATATTTTTAGATTTATTTTTAAAAGTATATTAAAAAATATAAAAGATATTGCATGAACTGAATCACTCATAATCCCACTTTTAGTTAGCACTTAACTCACTTATCACGCACGTAATCCACCAAATCTAAAATATAATTATTAATCCAAATAATTTAATTACAGCTCTCATTAAATTAATCATTGATGCATTAATGGAGATAGGATCCTCTATCTCTAATTTTTCCATGTCCCGCTAGTTGTCCACAACTTTTGCTGACGATTTCTGAATCAGAACTAAATCCTAAGGAAAGGTGAACATAGAAGGATCTAATTATATCTGAACAAAATTTATTCTGCTATAGATCTAAACTCTTATTAAAATTCGGTTGGATTCCGACTCCGATTGTATTGACGATGAACCCCCCAAACATGTACTCTATGACGCACAACACTCATGCTATGGAAATCTCGACTCGTGACATTTTTCAATTTAATCGGTCAAAATCCGATCCGACTCGACTCAAGTCGAGTCAGATGCATGCATCTTAGTGTGCCCAACAGATTAAAGATGAAAATGTCAATTACACTCCTGAAGTCTCAGGATTCCAACGTTTGACCACCCCTCCCACAAGTCCACCAAATCGCTGTCCGTTTAACTGCTAAGCGTGAGTGTGACTCGTTGGACGAGTCCGACGTCGACCGAGTCAAACCGCGTGCTGTCGTCCGATTTGACTCGGTCGCCGGAAACCGCAGACAACTTGCCCTTTGCCATTCACAGCTCGGGGGTATTGATTGATTGATTGAGATGTTTCCTAATTTGTCACGAGTTTTTTTTACTTTTTATTTTTCTTTTATCGAAAAAGATAGAATAAAAAGTAGGTATGTGAGGGAATCTAAATCATTTAAAATATGTGTTTTTAAATAAAAAAAATTATAAATGTAGAATAGAGTTAGATACCTATTCATGATTCACAATAAATATTTTTAATAAATATGAATAGAAAATATTTAAAGGGTATAATTTTAAAATCTCTAATAGTAACATCAGCGGTCCCATAGATATGGAAAAAGGTAAATATAGATACACAACTGAAAGCGCATAGTCAGAACACTAACCCCAGGTAATGACACCCCGAGGGTCGAACCCTGGACCTCTCGACCACGAAACCATGCACCCTCAGCTGTGCTATGCCCTGGGGGTCCACTCCCTGTATGTAAAGATTTTATTTACTTTAACTCTCTTCCAATTTCTTAATGCACATCAATTTACCTAATTACTCTTATTTTTAGGTTAAAAAATTCCAAAATGAGGTATAATTCTTCTAAATTCAACTCATTTAAATTAGAATTTAGTATATTTATTTTATCAGATTGAGTATGATTCTTTTCCCACCTAATCAATTGATTGGTATACTCGATTCTAGTCAATTTTTATCAAATTGACCTTGAATTCAACAATAAAGATCTTGAATTCCAAATCTTTCAAATATAGAATTTTGATTGAATTCCAACGATCCTCCTCTTAAATGAAAGACCATCATTACTTTTATGGTTTGGGTCTCCCTGTGAGCATCCTGTCACTTTTGATTTGCTTCGAGCCTTCCTACAAGTATCCGATCATCCTGACTTACTCTAGGCCTCTTCGCAAGCATCCGCACTCAGTCATCCTGACCTGTTCTAGACCTCCCCATGAGCATCTGATCACCCTGACCTGCTCCGGGTCTCCCTGTGAATATTTGGTCATCCTGACTCGATCTAGGCCTCCTCATGAGCATCCAATCACCTTGACCTGCTCCGGGCCTCCCCGCGAGCATCCGGTCACCTTGACTTGCTCCGCCCCTTCCCGCGAGTATTTAATTGTTCTGACCTGCTCCGAACCATACCTGCAAACATTTGGTCATCCTAACTTGCTCCAGACCTCCCCGATAATTTCGTTCAAGGTCACCCCATATGACATCTGGTCTGGACCATGACTCTGATACTATTTGTTATATCTAAAGGATATTCACATATCTCTACAATGATATGATATTGTCCACTTTGGGTCTAGATCTTTATGACTTTGCTCTTGGGCTCTACCCAAAAGGTCTCATGCCAATGGAGATATCTTATATCCTTTTAAACCCATGATCTTTTCCAAATCTTTCCAATGTGAAATTTTAATTGAATCCCAACAGGGAACACTAAGGTGACGACTTCACCTTTGCTTCAATTGACACACATAACTTATTTTTATGGGTTGACATAGTTAGTACCTATATGAGTATTTACTTCAATAGGTTTTTCTAGTGGGTGTAAAATATTTTGTTGGATGCCTGATCTCTTCCATGCAAAGGGTCGCTATGTTAGGATAAAATATTTTTATAATTTATCTATCTGTATCTCATCGTGAGATCAACGATATCTAATAATTTGGGATAAATGATATCATCTTTTACTATGATAAAAACACATAATTTGACTCGGTGGTAGAGTGGCCAAAGATATGATACATTTTTTAAGTAATTAGGGTGTATTTACAATGATTAAATTACTAGTGAAATTAAGGAGTTCTTGAATTTATTTGATAGGAAATAAATATAAGGCCGGACTGTGTACACATAATTAGTGAGAGGGTATGATAGGAATATCTGATATATAAAAGACAATAGACACACATAACTCAGCCTTGCATACGCTTTCGAATTTATTTGATGGACGAATCAGAAGACCGCCCACTTTGCAAATTAGTCCGGCCGGCCTGAAACATACTGCATAATTTGATATGTGACAATAGGCAGAAAAGGATCGAAGCTTGGCGGATTCCTGGACGGCTTCGTACTGCTACGCTTAAATATCGTACCCAATATTAGACCAGGTAAGTAGTGAAGTGGGGCCCTACGTCGTTTAACCAAATTAAAGTGCAGGTGGAAATGTGAAGTTAGTGAAGGGGAGAGCACCCGTGCGCTAAAGGGGGAATAGTTTAACCGACTGGTGGGAGAAACGAACTAAGAATCGAAGATCCAGTTCATTTTTGGACCCCCAAAAAAGGCGATTTTTTTATGGCGACTTTCCTCATGGAAGATTGTTCTTGCGATCTCGATGGTGTTCTTAACAATCTTGGATTCGATCCAGTTCGAGGGAGAAAGAAACGGTGAAAAGGCGGAAGAAATGGAGGGGTTGCCTTCAATCCGAGGCGGTCTCCTCCTTTGACCACTGCCACCCCCCTTCCTTCCTTCCCACCATCTTCCTACACCTTTCCCTCTTCTCCAATCATCGCCCCGTCGGCCCCCTTTTTTATAGGCCTCGGCTTTGCCCCCATTAGCTGGATCCATTGATGGTTGACGAATCTCCCAGATCGGAGCAGAATGGGCGTGTGCTTCTCCGCGGATTCCAAGGTCACAGGTGGCTCCAGCAGAAGCGGCAGCGGGTCGGTGAGGAAGCGGCAGGCGGAGGGGCCGCGGAATAAGGCGCCGTCGGAGCAGCCGCCGCCGCCGAAGGAGAGAGGGGCGAAGAAACGGCCCGCCGGACTGGTGGCCTGCGGGAAAAGAACCGACTTTGGGTACGCAAAAGATTTTGAGAGCCGGTACTCGATTGGGAAGCTGCTCGGGCATGGCCAGTTCGGGTACACCTTCGTCGCCACTGAGAAGACAACCGGAGAACGGGTGGCAGTGAAGAGGATAGACAAGAATAAGGTAAATCTGCAACTGTGTATTCTTGCTTGTCTTCAGTCGTTTTTCAGGGTTTTGAAGGTTTTCCTTTTTTTGGTCGGCTGAGAAATGCATGAGCATGCAATTAAAGGAGTGTGTGAAAAGGTTGGAAGAATAGATTTTGGAATTTGTTATTACATCTGAATTTGAGCACAGTTCAGTTTCCTATTGAGGTTCATACTGAGTCGGAAGGGGATTCATATCCAGGTTAGCTCCTGAAGAACGGCATACATTTTAAAGATTGTTCTCTCCCTGAACAAAAAGTGAACTATTTCTTGGAGCAATTTTCTTTTCAGATTCCGAATAACTTTTTGGTCTTGTCTGGATAAGGTGGATCACTAGCAGAATTTTTATTCTTGAAACGGTGGGATTGCCATTAGAATTGGGTGGAAAGTTGGATAATCTAAGCGGTAGCTAACTTCCTTTGTTAAGTTTGTGTATCTTTTAATGATTGATGTTTCCAACCTATTCTCATCAACAGCAAGCAAGTGCAGTCTCTCCTTGTTGACAATCATTGAGCTATATATGATGGTCCAACTTATCTTCATTCGATGAATTGTATACACAGTCGTCTTTGTTTACAGAGGATCTATTAACAAGAAGAGAAACCAAATAAAGGCAATAAAGTGATAGATGATGACTGCATATTTTCCAGAATGCGGAAATGATTGGATGATGAAATGTAATCAAGACAGATATCTACAACACATAGGATTGGTTCTAATTGATTTTTGACTGTATCTTGCTCGAGATAAAAAAAATACTCATTCTTAAATGAACGAACCTTCATTCTTTGAAAAATGTCTGAGAAGTTCAATACCTTTGATATAAATTATTTTACTAAATTTTTAGTTCTTTGGCATGCTGAATATCACTTCCCCATGATAACTATGTGATCTCCCTATGTACAACAAAGTTCTTTGGTATGCTGACATCTGAATATCATTTCCCCATGATAACTTTGTGATCTCCCTATGTACAGCAAGACTAACTTGTTAGTCTTTGTAACAGATAAAACTGACTCACAAGTATGATAGTTGAAGTCCAAGTGGGTCTTGACTGATAGTTGTTCACAAGTATGATAGTTGAAGTCCATGTGGGTCTTGACTGATAGTTGCCCATCATTATCTTAACAACAAATACCTTTATAGATTGTCTCTTAGATCATGTTGTTTGATGCAAGAAGCGGATTCTCCCAGAGGACAAGCATTTTCCTTTACAGGAAGCTTATATGCTTCTTCTGCTGTGTCAGCTCAATATGCAAAATGGATTTTTATCAATCATCTTAAATGGCTTCCATTGCCCAACAACCTGCAATTGCCAATAACCTTCAAAAATAAGTAATCCAAGCAATAAGAGGTCCTAGAATTTTCATCGATATTCTTGATTAGCAGCTGTAACTATGAGGCTATCTTTATAGTGCTGAACAGATTCATAAGAGTGAGTCTTGATATTCTTATCCTCTTTCTAGATGCAACAAACTTCAATCTTTGAGGAGATAGATCAACAGAGTTCTGCGGACTTTCTAAAATTGTCTCTGAGTTAGAACTGAGAGTCTGAGGTAGCTGGTTCAGTGACATAGAGGTGGTGCATTTAAATTTGCCAGAATGTGAAGAAGACTTGGTGAATTTATAGGAAGTAGCATTATCAACGTCCAGTTAACATCTGAATTGATCAAAAAGGAATTGAGAAGGAGAATCATCAGATCATAGGTTAGGTAGTAAAGGAAGGATCATTGGATGATTCCACTTCTACTAAATCAAAGGTTGACAGTGCTTTGAAAGATTTATGTCAAGTAATGCACAAGATAGCAAATATAAAATGGACTTAAAAATGATTCCTATACTCACAAGGAAACAAAGCAAATGAGGAGTACGAACTTTAGTCTTTTTTTGATTATGTGCATACACAAGAAAAGTTCATCAGTAAGTGGAAAAGCAAATCAATTTGCATTTATAAAAATTGTGAAAAAGCATATCCGGAACACTAGTGGAGATAATGTAAATGGAGATTCATCTAAGGAGCATGCAGAAATTTCTCTTTGTGAATATTTAAGTAATGAGGTTAAGCAGCCGTCAAAAACAAAAGGAAAGACCATACAATGCAGTCCCAATTGAATGATTATCCTTACACTTGGTAACACTGAAGAGTACACACAGGAAGACTAAAGGAATGCCATCATGAGTAGTTATTTATGTAAACCTATATAATTTAAGAGAAGAATATTCGCAGGCATTATATGTAACTATGTAAGCATAAATTGGAACACCAGATTGGGATTGCACTTATTCACTGAGATGGATTATTGTGGGAAATTAACTTTCTTTCTTACCAGATGGTCCTTCCAATTGCTGTCGAGGATGTGAAGCGGGAAGTAAGGATACTGTCAGCCCTTAAAGGCCATGAGAATGTTGTCCATTTCCATGAAGCAGTTGAAGATGACTCTTATGTGTATATAGTAATGGAGTAAGTTTCTTCAATCTTTTCTTTTAGTAGTATGTGAAATCATTATATACAAGATTTTCATGTTTGTCAATTTATTTTGATTGCAAAATAGGTTCTTTTGGGTTTTTGAAATCCCTCAACTATGAATTGTAGATAAAAGATAGGAAATTCACTTTTTGTCATTTTTAGAATAAAAATTTAGCCAGTCAATAAAAATAGAATGATATCTTTTGCATGTTAATTAAAAGGAATCAACATATGCACCTGCTTTGGAGGTTAATGATACATTACAAACTGATGGTTCTGATGTTAGGCTTAGTTTTTTAACCTCCCTTTTTGTAAGCATATTTTTATTTTTTTTTGCATAATGATTATTCTCCTTATGTTCTTTAATGTGGTAATATTGAATGCAAATATTACCGGTAACATCTTCAATCAATAGCCTTTCTTGATAGATAGTTCCGTCATAGAATATGTTTCTGTAAATCTGGATACAATAATACAAATGATAATATCCATCTGATTTCTTCTTTGATGCTGGTGTCATGTTTGTTTTTTTTTTCACTTGTTTATCAGGTTATGTGAGGGAGGTGAATTACTGGATCGGATATTGTCCAAGTAAGTTCCTCTACTGTTATGAGATATTGTATCTTCTTGGCTCAATTGAAAAACTACTTTGCTAAATTTACATGTGTTTTCTAAACTTTTACTATGTTGTGGACTTTGGTATCTATTTTTCTGTTCTGTAGTTCAAGTGCTACACAGAAATCACAGTTCTATAGAGTCTAAGAAGAGTACAATTGTTATATTTTTTTCTAAATTGATAGTATTTTCCCAGAAAGGATAGCCGCTATACTGAGAAAGATGCAGCAATAGTTGTGAGACAGATGCTCAAAGTAGCAGCTGAGTGTCATTTGCATGGTTTGGTACATCGGGACATGAAGCCTGAGGTAAAATCTGACTGGCATATTGAACTATTCTGCCTATAGCTTGAGATCCTGTTGGAGCTCCTTTGATTTTGATTCCGAAAGGTTGACATGAATTTTTGCAGAATTTTCTTTTTAAATCAACTAAAGATGATTCGTCTTTGAAGGCGACAGATTTTGGCTTGTCTGATTTTATAAAGCCAGGTGTGCCTTATCATGTGCTTATCTCTGAATTTGCATTTTTTTCATGATATATATGTATTGTATTTGAAGAGTTCTCTAGGAACTTATACTTGCACTATCTAGGGAAGAAATTCCATGATATTGTTGGAAGTGCATATTATGTTGCTCCAGAGGTGTTGAAACGAAAATCTGGCCCTGAATCTGATGTTTGGAGCATAGGGGTGATCACTTATATTCTTCTTTGTGGAAGACGTCCCTTTTGGGACAGAACTGAGGATGGAATATTTAGAGAGGTGAATCTTCAAACTCATTAGATCAATAATTCTTCTAATTATTTGTTTATTTGAAAGGAAAAAAAAAGAAAACAAAATACTACTGCTTAAGTGCTCCTTGCTTTATGAAAAAAAACCTCTTGTTGCTATTCTGAAAGATGGAACACACTACTTTTGTCATTGAGACATTTGTGTTTTATCCTTTCTGATTCAACTTCCAAACGGATTGGTTTATCGGAATTTTTTGCATTCTTCTAAAAGTCTTTGCTATACTACTATGTTAATACAAATTGTTTTAATACAACTATGAACTTTCTGAATAATGGTTATTTTTTTATCCAATGTAGATCTTTATTCTCACCAAGGATTTGTTTCTCTAATATTCATATTTTTATCATGATTGCTTGGGCTAAAATTCTCCACCTGAAAAGTTATCGTTTGATTATTAGTATGTGCATATAATATATATATTTCTGGTTTGACATACAATATATTTTTGCAATGTTATCTTGCAGCCTCGTAATTATCTGCACTGAAGAAAATATAACATTATTTCTTTTGTGTCGCTAAGTGCCAACATAGGGCAACTTTTATTGTTTAATCTAGGAACGTTAATGTTGACTAAATTTAACAAGTTACTTTGATTTCTTGGATAAGGCTTGGTTGTTGTTATTGTTGTTACTTTTATTTCTTAGAATCTGAAAATGTAGATGTTGAAACACAAAAGAGTTTTGCTCCATATGTTTAACAAGTTTGTATTACTTAATGTTGCTCCATATGTTTCTGTTTTTCTCTTCTGTACAAACTATATTCTGTCTCTCTCTTTTTCCTTTTTTGTAGAATGTTTAAGTATCCTTGTTGCTGGCTTGCAGGTGTTAAAGAACAAGCCTGATTTTCGTCGAAAGCCATGGCCACAGGTAAGCAACAGTGCAAAGGACTTTGTCAAGAAGTTACTAGTAAAAGATCCACGCGTGCGACTTACTGCTGCCCAAGCTTTGTGTATGCCTTCCATCTGAATTTTTTGTTGTAGTTCTTCAGCACTATCTCCCATCTTTTCTGAAATTATGTACACGGTTCAAGTTTGATATGATGTTTAATCGTTCTGCATAGTTCTTAAATTACTAGTAAAAGATCCATGCGTGCGACTTACTGCTGCCCAAGCTTTGGGTATGCCTTCCACCTGAGTTTTTTGTTGTTGTTCTTCTGTACTATCTCCCATCTTTTCTGAAATTATGCACATGGTTCAAGTTTGACATTATGTCGAATCGTTCTGCATAGTTCTTAAATTCTAACCTCTTCACTGTTTAAGATTCAACTTTTTCTTATATCTGAAATGCTGTGATGCTATTGTCATTAGCTTCCATTGTTGTATCAAGTTCCCTGATTATCAATTTTTCTACTTGCAGCCCACCCATGGGTGAGAGAAGGGGGCAGTGCATCAGAAATCCCACTGGATATTTCTGTTTTATCAAATATGCGCCGATTTGTGAAGTATAGTCGTCTAAAGCAGTTTGCATTGAGGGTAAATATTTATGCCCAGAGTTTCTTATCATTTATTTTTCATAACAAAGTTTTCTGAGCCCCTAATTCTCTCGATGCAGGCAATAGCTAGTACTCTTGATGAACATGAGTTAGCCGATCTCCGGGACCAGTTTCAACTAATTGATATTGATAAAAGTGGTTCAATAAGCCTTGATGAAATGAGACAGGTTAGTCTTGATAGACCTTTTTTGGGTGCTTTTGTAAACTTTAGTTTTTAAAATCATTATGGCATAGGTCCTAATGTTCTTGAAAATTGCCCAATATAACTTGAACAAATACAACAAATGATTAGTTATATGGATTTTATTCCATAATCGAACTTCTGGAACGTACGCACGTTTATTTTCCATTTAATAGTTTGCCTTACCTTTTCCAGTAATACTGATATTCTCTATGACATATTATGTTACAAGATTTGTGTGTGTGTTTGCTTATGTATTAGTTTTTTAAAAAAAAAGTATAATCTTTGCATCCTGATATGCAAGAATAAAACAATTATTTGTTAATATTGTGGATCATTGCTAACCAGTTTTGTTGCAGAATGATATAAAACTTCATTTAGTTTGTGTTGACTATATAATGAAATTGCCTATTCTTGATGCACACATGTAACAATCATCATACATAGATTTGTCACTGTCAGTCTAAATAAATGAATTAATCTATTAACTTGTTAGGCCTTAATCTATTAACTTGTTGGGCCTAACTAATAGTGTAAAATGCTTATGCTCAAGTAAATAGTAATTCAGTCATTTAAACCTATAAAGATCTTTTCTTAGCCACAATGTCATGTGAGACAAAATTATGGTGTTACAACCTCCCTCATTTAAAGCTTAGACTTTGATGTGTTCATCACCTACTCATAGCCTAAAATTATTCCTAATGATGGCATATGAGGGCCAAGTAGCTCTTCTCACATATTCAATCACATATAGGATTAACTTATTTATATCATACCGTAATATGGCAAACCATTGGAATAAAATAATTAACTAATTAACTCTTTATACACTGAGTATAACATGACACTACAATACTACATGAAAAGAGATTGTACTGTATGGCCCATGTTCTTACCGGTGGAACATAGTGACCATTTCAGTATACAATTTCAGACTGCTTTTGGTGTTTGAGATCAGGGATTTAGTCTTGTTGAGGGAAAAAAAAATCAAAACGATCCTTTAAATGCACTCTTAAGGCTATAGATTTATTGTGACAGATAACAAGGAAACCGTGTTTACAGATTTCTGATGGTCTTGTTGGAACCTATGCTAATTCATGTGTTGCATATACAAGCTGTTGAATCTCAAGGATATTCTTCTCACTCTTTGTTTTGTTTTGTTCAGTTTCAGACTGTCTCCTGTGACTTTTGCAATTTTCACAAAATTTTGACAAAAATGAGTGAGTAGCGTTGATGTGATTCCTATAATGCTACATGCTTAGCAAGGAAGATTTAGAAGCTGAAATTCCTAGTCACTACACTACTGGAACTTGAATTCACCACTACTTTCTTGTTCTGATTTTGTCTATAGAGATTGATCTGGCTTCAAGTAGAATTTAGTTCCTCTAACATTTGTCTTGATTTTTGCACTGTGTATCGATTTAGAAGCTGAAATTCCTAGTCACTACACTACTGGAACTTGAATTCACCACTACTTTCTTGTTCTGATTTTGTCTATAGAGATTGATCTGGCTTGAAGTAGAATTTAGTTCCTCTAACATTTGTCTTGATTTTTGCACTGTGTATCTTTGCTCCAGTGTTCAATGTCTACAGTGTTAGACAACATATGGGTGCATGATCATTGCATAAATTAAAATCAATTTGAAAATATATGCTCTATAACCCTGCGGTTTATGGTTCTTTGGTCAGGCTCTTGCAAAGGATGTGCCTTGGCGATTAAGGGGGCCGCGTGTACTAGAGATTCTTCAGGCTGTAAGTCTCATAGCTCAATACCATTATAGTTGTGGCTGTTGATTCAGCTGCTATTCTGCTCTCTGTGTAGAATTTTATATCTAATGCCGATATGATTCAGCTACCGTCTACTCCTCTACAAACTGCTGGTAGAACACATGTAGTTCTTTTATCCAGTTCTCTGTGGAATAATATGGACGAGCAATATTGATCTTCTTGGGCTCATTGTTAACTATGCTTGACTATGTTTGCGTATGATATTGTCATATATTGTCATAACTTGTTTTCCTAGTCACAACGAAAACTTT
The DNA here is from genome assembly GCF_018446385.1 of Zingiber officinale. Taxonomy (NCBI): domain Eukaryota; kingdom Viridiplantae; phylum Streptophyta; class Magnoliopsida; order Zingiberales; family Zingiberaceae; genus Zingiber; species Zingiber officinale. The sequence goes on from NC_056002.1 coordinate 31,619,482, forward strand.
GATCAGGTTACTTTTCTTAAAATATTTCTTCTGAAATTCTATATTACCGCATCATTAAATTTGATGACTGTGTTTATGGAAACTGGAAACAATTTTCTATTTTCAAAATTTGTATTTCTCAACACTTTTTTCATAATATTGTTTTCTTGTTCTTGTGGAAGAACAAGCATTTTTTATGTAAAAATTGAATCACTAACATATTTCCTTTCCCATGATTATGAACAGAAGGGTGAAACTAAACCCAATATAGACTTGTTGGGGCCTACTGCCCTAACCCTAAATTCTTGAAATCCATGACTTCTATTGTCAAGAAGTTATCATATATGTGTCATAAAAACAAAGAGTCACTTCGACTAAACCCAAATTAAAAGAATTTCTATTTATTATCCTTTTCTTAAATCTGTGTTTGCTATTTGGGTGGCTAGTTCTTTAGTTTACTTTTTGTATCACTTCAATATTTGATTAACACTAAAACTTAACTGATTATTATTTCTTAATCTATCTGTTTCCATATTTTATTTGCTATTTGGGTGGTTAATGTTTTAGCTTCCTCATTGTATAGCTTCAATGTGTGATTAACACACTAAATCTTAACTGATCTCTATTCATCATCCATTTCTAATTCTCTACTTCCCTATTTTTTTTTTAACTCATTGTGTAGCTTCAATTCACGATCGACACACTAAATGTCAACTGATCTCTATTTATCATCCATTTGGTAGATATCCGCTTCCATATTTCATTTGCTATTTGTGCAGCTAGCGCTTTAGTTTTTTTGTTGTGTAGTTCATTCGAACTGATAATCTATGTTATTCTGCAGATTGATAGCAATACCGACGGACTTGTTGATTTCACAGAATTTGTTGCAGCAACTTTGCATGTGCATCAGATGGAGGAGCACGATTCTGAGAAGTGGCGCGTCCGATGTAAAGCGGCTTTCGATAAATTTGATATGGATGGAGATGGATATATTACACCAGAGGAACTTAGAATGGTAAACCCGTTTAGCATTATAGTCTCTTACATAAGTTTGCAGTCGCCACAACAACATATGCGAATCGTTTGCCAACCTGCTTATTTGTTAGTTCATTCGTCAAATAAAATTCATCAATCAGTCCCAGAGTTTGGGGGATCGGAAGTTGAGTGAAAGGTAGGATCCTTAGTGAATTTTTTTGAAGTCACAAACTATGTGATGTTGTGGTACCAAACTATGTGAAGTCACAAACTATGCTCCCATGGGCGTGGTGCAGTGGTAAAGCACTTGGGGGGACAAATAGGAGGACCATAGCTCAAATCCCAATAAGGATCAATATTTTGAAGGTTGCCTCTAAGTGCAAAAGCTGTGCTCTAGATTTACCCAATAAGCGAACCGGGGGAAGGCTGTCTACCTCGAGGATTAGTTGAGCGAAGCTTGGACATCTGGTTTATTAAAAAAAATAATAATGTCAGATTACTCTTAGAGAGCATGATTAGGACTTAGTAGTACATTATAACAAATGTATGAGGACCAAGACTCGAACGAGATCCTTTGTAGTTATGAATTCCATGTTCGAATTGCTAAATCTAGGCCTTCTCCAACATGTACCAAAGTACCCTATTTTCTGTCAAAATTTCATGCAGAAAAATGATCAAGATGATGCCAATTTAACCTAGATGTCACCGCCAAAGAAAAACATTTATGTGAAAAACTTGATGATAAAAAATGGATATTTTGGTACAACGGATACGAGGAGATTTGGATTAGCCATTTTAGGTTAGGATGTTGAACATGGAATAACTACACTCCGAGCTTTGTACCCATGCATCTTGTAGAGCGTTTTGTGATGAAAAATTGTGTAATGTGGTAGAATGTCTACATCTTTTTATTGTGAAAAGATTTTGTGTTTGTTCGAGTCCTTGTGGGGTTCAAACCGCTTTCGATTTTTTTTTGTTTTCTTGTAATAAAACTCACACTTACGAATCAATTTTGATCGCAGCATACCGGGTTGAAGGGCTCAATTGAACCATTACTAGAAGAAGCTGATATAGACAAAGATGGCAAGATCAGCTTGTCGGAATTCCGTAAGCTCTTAAGAACCGCAAGCATGAGTTCCAATGTTCCTAGTCCATCTGGTGTAAAGAATCCCCAAATTTTCTAATTTGATTTGTCAATAAGGAAGAGAAGGTTGGCAGATGTAAACGTTATATTGTCTTTGCCTTGCTTTGGTTATTATGCTCTATATCCCTCTCCCAATGTTTCTCGGGCTTTGTCAGGAGTGATGTGGGCAATGCTTATTCTAGCCTTTACCCGTGTCAGTGTTGCAATCAGCTATAAGAACTAGAGATGGCGAGAAGAACATCGGTAAGAACTATGTGAAAGGTCTACAATTTGGATGTAAAAGAATTTCATCACACCGTTTGTACATTAGGTTACTCAATGATTTCATGTCTTTCACCAAACTTGTTGTGTTATTGTGTATATGCTTGTTCAAGTTCAGCATGAATAGAACATACTCATACCTGTTCTAGTTAGTTTTCTTATAGTTTTTTGTTTCATTTTAACTTCTATTTGGATCTTTGTTTCATGTTCCCATAAATATCCAATGACAACATCCTATACATAGACAATGGTCATCAACAATAATGGAGACAATAATGGCGGCAAACACGTGACTACAGTCGGTGCCTGACTTGGCACTGAACAAGCTCTCTGATTAGTCCACAACCTTCCTCGAACTCATCCTAAACCACCAGAGGTGGATCTCCAATACTTAAACATTTTGATCGACCCCTTCTCTCCTCCTAAACTCTCCATCGTCGGTCTAGTGAAACGAAGTAGAACAAGATTATCACACGACAAGTTTGTGAAGGTCATCTATCACTCAAGTCCCCTCCAAAGCCTGAACCCATTGGCCTTCCTTTGCTTAAAATCCTACTTCATTTGTTAGACACACCACTCGAATCTCCACACGATCGAAGTGAAGAGCTCTACCTCCAATTCCAACAACCATGGCGCCTCCTTGTCTACATTGGTGACATAATTACTATCAACATTCGAGAACTTTCGTAATAAAACATTTACTCTTAACCACCTTGTCTACATTGACAACATAACTATTACTATCTGATCCGGGGTATTCTTCAGAGGCCACGTGATCAGTAAAGTCAATAAATATATTAGGGGGGAGGTCAAGGCAATAAGGAAAAATCTCGACTCTTGGCTATAACTCTTGGCTGCAACTCATGACTCCCAACTCCCACCCGCAACTCCCAGTTGCAACTTGTGACTCCCAACTCCGGACTATAACTTCGGGCTACAACTTCCGGCTATTGCGTGACTCCCAACTCCCATTGACTACTTGGGAGAGTTGTTATGAAAGAGGAATTGTTGACCCCACTCACATTATTGTCAGGGCGACAAGAGAACGTGAGCAGTTATTTTGGAGTAAATGGACAGTAATGACCCTTTATTATGGAGAACATGGTAACGTCCGAGGAAAATATGGAGACATGATAAGAAGGATCTATTCCTATAAAAAGGAGGTACTACAAGGAAAAGGTATACACATACATTTTCTCAAAACCCTAATTTTAGAATATTTCTTCCTCTTCATCTTCAAAAACTGACTTGGGCATCGGAATAACAACGCTGGGAACCTTCCGGACATTTCCCTAACTCATTCTTTCCTCCTAGGCAACGAGACAACTATTCCTGTGCTCTTCGCTAATCAACATCAGCAACACCTCATTGGCAAGTTGACCGTCTGCGACCTCAAGTAGGATCAAATTGACACCTTCTATGGGAAATCTGAGTTAAGAACTACATTGAGGTGTATTGAGATGGATGACACTGGAAGATCCAATGCTGAGGCTAGTGAAAAGCCAAATATTATCACCATGTCGACAGAAGAATTCAACAAGGTCGTAGCGGCCTCAGTCCAGGCGATACTATGGGGGCAAACTCAACTACCAATGTCCCCATGCCCTCCGCCCCCAATGAACAACTATCTCAACCTCTTGAGGCGACACCCATGCAACAACAAAGATCAAACCGGTTGGTGAAACACCTAAAGACACATTCCAAGCTCCGGCTGAGATCTCGACCAGGAGGGAGGAATCCTTGGGGTCTTCTGAGGAAACTCCCCTTTGAAGCCCCCTAAAGGAAAAAATATGCTTGCTGAGTAAAGCCCCAGATTCCAGGGGTCCTCCTTTTTCCTCAGAAGTCCTTAAAAATGAACTGCCAAGTCATTTTGGGGCCCTACAGATTGGGGAGTATAATGGGGCCATGGGAATGCAGCCTTATTGTATCAATACATGGATGAGGTCAAATACTAAGTTTTCTTGACAATTCTATCGGGCTTGGCATAAAGATGGTTCAATCGTCTTCCCACATCCTCTATGCGGACCTTCGAGGAGTTCAAGGCTGTGTTCTTGAGATGCTTTGCTATAAGCCGGAGGTATCAGAAGACTTCTCATGATCTATTTGTTAGAGTGTATACTAAAAGCCTAGCTTTTGTAAACATTTATTTTGAAATAAAGAATCACATTGGTCATAAATGTCTACATTTATATGCTAAGTGTAGTTGTTCAATTAATTTATATTGTAGATAACATGATGTGTGGTGTCACACACAGAAGATTATGTTATCGGTTCTTTATGAATTATAAACAGTAGCTCACGACTAAGATGGAAAGGAACAAACCGTTGGAATAGTCGTAGTGTAATTAGGTATTAGTTTATCTTGACTAATAAATTACACTAGTACACTCTAAGTGTATTGAGTAGGACCATTTAAGGTAAGTTCTTTTTATACTGACTTAATAAAAGAACAAGACCTTAGTTATTATTGTTGGTTGCTACTTGAAAAACCTATAGGTTCCACTGTACAAAAATTTTGTACAAAGGTCTGAACCTTTTCCTAGCTACCATGTGTTCTTTTAAATTAAATTTTGGATCGCCTGCAGAACTTAACACGTTTGATCCAAAACTTAATTTATTTGTTCTTTTAGGTTTTGACTTGGATCTCCTGCGGAACTTTACACGTTCGACCCAAGTCTCCTTAAGTTATTAATTCCATTAAATATTAATTTCCATAATTGGTTCCCAGTACTGACGTGGCGAGGCACATGACCTTCTTGGATATGGGAGCAACGACCACCGACTAGACAAAACCTTTTATAGAAAGCTAATATTTAATTTCCTAAAATAACTTTAGGTTAACCAAAGAGAACAATCAAATCACAAGGAAAAGAAAAAATAAAAGAACACAGCATCGAAAAAACATATTCGAAATTCTAGAACGTAAGCCTCTTGTATTTGGTATTATTTCCATAAATAACTAGCATGATGCGGAAATAAAAATTACTAGTTATACCTTGTAGAAAAACCTCTTGATCTTCTACCGTATTCCTCTTCTAACCTCGGACGTTGTGTGGGCAACGATCTACCGAGATGAGAAACCACCAACCACCTTCTTCTCCTCCAAGCAAGGTTCGGCCACAAAAGGAAAACTTCACCAAGGAGAAAAACCAAAATACTAACCAAGCTCCAAGAGATGCTAGCTTTCTCTCCTTCTTCTTCTTCTTCTCCAAGTAGTATCCGGCCACCACAAGAACTCCAAGGAAGGGAGAGAGGTTCGGCCACCACAAGAGGAAGAGAGAGAGAGGATGGCCGGCCACACCAAGGAACAAAAGAGGGAGAGGAATAATAGATGTTGTATCTCTTGAAGGCACCCTCACCCCTTCTTTTATATTCCTTGGCCTAGGCAAATTAGGAAATTTAATTACAATAAAATTTCCTCAATTTCCTTGACATGATTTTATTGAGAAAAATAAAATAAAATTTCCCAAATTAAAACCAATGGCCAGCCACATCAATGAAGGAAAAAATTAGACAAGTTTTAATCAACAATTAAAACTTCCTAATTTGTTTCCGGAAATTTTAAAAAATAAAATTTCTCTTTAAAATCTCTTCATGGTTGATAAAAGGAAATTTCTATAATTTTAATTTTATCAACATGTGAATAATTTTTAAAGAGAAAATAAAACATCTCTCCAATCTACAAATAAGGAAAGAGATCTAATCTCTTTCTTTAATCTTTTGTAGATCTTTTACAAGAGAGATATTTTAATTTTAATTATCTTTAAATTATATCTTCCACATAATAATAAAAATTAAAATTAAATTTCTTTTTAATTTAATTTGGCCGGCCCTACTAGCTTGGGTTCAAGCTAGGGCCGGCCACCCAATTTTATACCTAGGCCGGCCCTAGCTTGGCCGGCCCCTATTGGGTGGGTATAGAAGGTGGGTATAGGTGGGTATAGAACTCTATAAATAAGAGGCTACGATAGGGACCGAGAGGAGGAATTGGTTTTGGTCTCCCGATAAAATTAAGCATCCCGTGTTCGCCCCGAACACACAACTTAATTTTATCAATGATAATTCATTCCACTAGAGAACTATCATTGAACTACCGCACTAATCCCAGATTACATTTTTGGGCTCCTTCTTATTATGAGTGTGTTTCCCTGTGTTTAAGATATCGAATGTCCACTAATTAAGTGAGTTACTGACAACTCATTTAATTAATATCTAAGTCCAAGAGTAGTACCACTCAACCTTATTATCATGTTGGACTAAGTCCACCTGCAGGGTTTAACATGACAATCTTTATGAGCTCCTCTTGAGGACATTATCAACCTAGTATCTCTAGGACACAGTTTCCTTCTATAATCAACAACACACACTATAAGTGATACTATTTCCCAACTTATCGGGTTTATTGATTCATCGAACTAAATCTCACCCATTGATAAATTAAAGAAATAAATATCAAACATATGTGCTTGTTATTATATTAGGATTAAGAGCACACACTTCCATAATAACTGAGGTTTTTGTTCCTTTATAAAGTCAGTATAAAAGAAACGACCTCTAATGGTCCTACTTAATACACTCTGAGTGTACTAGTGTAATTATATAGTCAAGATAAACTAATACCTAATTACACTACGACCTTCTAATGGTTTGTTCCTTTCCATTTTGGTCGTGAGCTTCTGTTTATAATTTATAAGGTACTGATAACATTATCTTCTGCATATGACACCACATGCTATGTTATCTACAATATAAATTAATTGAACAACTACAAACAAATGTAGATAAATTGACCAAATGTGATTCTTTATTTAACATGAATGTTTACAAAGCTTAGGCTTTCAGTATACACTTCAACAATTATGAAAGTGTGTGCTCTTAATCCTAATATAATAACAAGCACATATATTTAGCATTTATTTCTTTGACTTATCAAAGGATGAGATTTAGCTCGATAAATCAATAGGCCCGATAAGTTGGGAAATGATATTACTTATAGTGTGTGTTGTTGATTATAGAAGGAAACTGTATCCTAGTAATTTAGGTTGATAATGTCCCCAAGAGGAGATCATAAGGATTGTCATGTTAAACCCTGCAGGTGGACTTAGTCCGAGATGACAATAAGGTTGAGTGGTACTACTCTTGGACTAAGATATTAATTAAAGTGAGTTATTAGTAACTCAATTAATTAGTGGACATCCGACATCTTAAACACAGGGAGATTAACATACTCATGATAAGGAGCCCAAAATGTAATTTGGGATTGGTGCGGTAGTTCAATAATAATTCTTTAGTGGAATGAATTATTATTAATGAAATTAAGTTGGGTGTTCGGGACGAATACGGGAAGCTTAATTTCATCGGGAGACCAAAACCAATTCCTCCTCTCGGTCCCTATCGTAGCCTCTTGTATATAGAGAATTATATCCACATATACTCACCTTCCTACCTATCCTAATGGGGCCGGCCAAGCTAGCTTAGAGCCCAAGCTAGGGCCGACCAAGACCAATAGGATGAGCCAAGTAGGTAGCCGGCCAATGCTTGGAGCCCAAGCATAAGTGGCTGGCCCTAATCAAATTAAAAGGGTTTTAATTTTTAAAATTTAATTTTTAAAATTTTTCTTATGTGGATTCCATGGTTATAACTTTCTACAAAAGATTAAGAAAAGATATGATATCTTTCCTTATTTATAGATTGAAAGGAAGATTTTAATTTTGAGAAAACTTTCCTTTTTTAACCATGTTCATGATTTAAAAGAGAGTTTTAAAATTATAAATTTTTCCTTTTATAAGTTTCTACAAAGGATTAAGAAAAGATTTGATATCTTTCCTTATTTGTAGATTGAAAGGAGATTTTAATTTTAAAGATAACTTTCCGTTTTGGAAATCATCCACATGTTGAAAAGAAAGATTTTAATTTATAAAATTTCCTTTTATAACCAACCATGAAAGAAAAAATCAATAGAGAAATTTTTATTAAAATTTCCGAAAACAAATTAGGAAGCTTTAATTCTTGTGTTATTAAAACTTTCCTTGTTGGGAGCTTGAAGGTGGCCGGCCACTTGATTCATGAAAAGGAATTTGTTTTTAATCTTTTAAATTTTCCTTTTCATGGCAAAGAAATTAATGAAGTTTTTATTTAAAATTTTCTTATTTGCCAAGACCAAGGAATATAAAAGAGGGGGTAGGGGTGCCTTCATGAGAGAGATCTCTATTCTATTTTTCCTCCCTCTCTTCCTTGGTGGTGGCCGACCATTGTTTTAGCTCTTCTCCTTTTCTCTTCCTCCTTTGTGGCCGGCGACATCAACACAAGAAGGAGTCCTTGGTGGCCGGTTCTAGCTAGGAGAAGAAGGAGAGAAAGGAGGTTTTGTTTCTAGCATCCCTTGGAGCTTGGTGGTGGTGGCCGAACCTCTACATCCTTAGAGGAGCTTTGGTGGCCGAAACTTGGTGAAGGAAGAAGAAGGGCTTGGGTGGTTCTCATCTCGATCGATCGTTGGCCACACAACGTCCGAGATAAGAAGAGGAATACGGTAGAAGATCAAGAGGTCGTTGCATACAAAGAAAGGTATAACTAGTAATTATTTCCACATCATACTAGTTTTTTCTTTGTATGAACTCCAAACACAAGAGACATATGATTCTAGATTTTCGGATTAGATATTCGAAGTTGTGTTTTTTTTTTTAATTTTTTCGATCGTGTGATTTGATTGTTCTTTTTGGTTAAACCTAATGTTATTTTAGAAAATTAAATATTGAATTTCGTTAAGAGGCTTTGTCGAGGCAGTGGTGGTGTTAGTTAGATCCCTAGAGCCAATCATTTGATGATTGTATGGACTCATGTATATCATATTCTTGTATATTAATAAAGGTATTTGTTTGGTTATTATACTTATTTATATTAGTGCCAAATAGACTAAGTATAATAGCGTCCTTGAGTAGAAGGTTCATACCTATATCAATCGATTAGTTGAATCGATAGTGAGATGATATAGGGAACACTACTCTAAATCATTCCTAGTCGAGTATTAGCATTCAGGGACAATGTTAATACAATAAGACTAGCATGTAGGTCAGCTCGATGACTTGATCTCACAAGTCATGGATATAGAGATATCAAGCTGACACATGGGTATGCATTAGAGAATGTATACTGAATGACCCGCCATGAAAAAGTATCATGGATCGTTATATGAGTGTCATATACTTTCTCATGTGGCTATTAGTATGACTATTAGTCCTTAGACCTGAAGTCACCATGGATCCCTACATAAGGAGTTATGTACTTTAGTTTCGCCAAACGTCACCCGTAACTGGGTGGACTATAAAGGCGATTACTGGGTATGTAACGAATTATGCAGAGGGATGTGAGTGATGTAGATGGGATCTATCCCTCCCATATGACGGGAGCGACATCGCTATTCTTGATAGAGTGAGACCACTAAGCGCATGGCCATGCCCAAATGAGTCAACATTAGATGTTGAGCTCATTTGATCGAGTGAGTCTACTTGGAGTTCAAGATTTAGATTGATTAGAGGATGACACGGTCTATGCCTCACATTGATCAATCTAGATGTCTAGTATAGAAGGACACTTGTCATTATTTTGTGAGTAGTCACAATTGGTAGTCACAAGGTGATGTCGGATCTCGACATTCTTGTAACTTGGGTAGTAATGATGTGTTGCTAGATACCGCTCATTACTTATGCTCCTAAATGGGTTTAGGGCATTGCTAACGTTACAAGAACCTATAGGGTCACACACTTAGGACAATTAGGTGGAGATTAGGTTCATATGATGAACCAAGAGGATTAGATTCATTTGATGAATCAAATTGGATTAAGAGTAATCCTAATTGGGCTAACTTGAGTTCGACTCAAGTTGATTCATGTGTTAAATGAGTCTAATTTAGATTTTGACTCATTGAATCAATTTAATTTAATGAATTAGATTCATTATATTAAGTTGGCTCGAATCAAATGGTTGGATTAGATCCACCATGGTAGAGATGGAGTCAAGTTTGACTTGACTTGAGAAGGAAGACCAAAGGTCAATTTTGACTTGACCTTTTTGCCACCTCATTGGTGAGTTGGCATTAGGTGGACCAATAATGATATTCCACATCATCATGGGTGCCACCTCATAGAAGTAACAAAGCCACTCTCTTAATGGTTTCATATTAATTACAATTAATGCAATTAATGTGATTTTATGGTTTCATATTAATTGCAATTAATGCAATTAATGTGAATTTTGAAATGTGGCCGGCCACTTGGTTTTTGGGTGAAAAATTCATTTTTCATTCACTTGTGTGCATCTTCCTCCTTCTCCCTCTCAAGCTCTCCCTCTCCCTCTCCTCCCTTGGCCGAACCACATAGGTGCTAGCACACCTTGGTTTTTGGTCATCTCCATCTAGTGTGTCCGTGAGGATACTTCTAGAGGGCCGGCGCTTGACGGTCTTGAGATCCGGCATCAGCGGGAACGCGAAGGGCATCGCATCAAGGGTAAACACTTTTTCCTCATAGATCTAAGTAGTAGATCAGTTTTTGAACTCGTACAAGAAATAGTTTTTCGAATTTTTATACGAATCTTTGCACGGATCTACAGCTTTGGGTCCTTCGGGGTTTCCGCGACGCGAAAAAGCGATTTTCGCGGCTCGAAGAACCCAACAGTGGTATCAGAGCCACGTGCAAAGACTTGTACGAGTTAGTTTTTGGTTTTTGGAAAACAAAAAGCTTCTGTGATTTTCTGTAAAAATTCAATTTTTATGTTTTTATGGGTAATTTTTCCTTATAGGCGAAGCACAAGTGTCTCGGCACTTGTAGGCTTCGGCTATCGGGAAGAATTTTCCCAAACGGCTTCGTTTCGACCCAAAATCTTTTGGGACAGCGGACTCGGGTGCCTTTAGATCGCAACGGAGCAACTCACGATGGTTAGATCGTGGGTAGGGGCGCTGCCCCTAACCCCGCAAGGGGCGATCGCACCCGAAATCGCTAAAAACGAACCCGTCGGGAAGATTTTTCCGAAACGGTAATGTCTCGCCCAAATCGTTTTGGGATAGCGGGTTTAGGCGCTGTTGGATCGCAAAGGAACCCTCGCGATGGTTAGATCGCGGGTAGGGCGCTGCCCCTGGGCCCCGCAAGGGGATCCGAAACCGCTAAACGGATCCGCCGGGAAATTTTACTTGTAAAATTGTAAAAATTAATTTTAAAATTATAGAAAATTATGAAAATATATAATTTTGAATTATATATATTAATTTGTGATAGTCATGGCCCAAAGCCCAATATGATTGGTTGTGTTGTAATTCATAATACGGCCTGCGTGCCGTGATGTGTTTTCGCGTGTTGTATTTATTTTATTATTCGCGACCTGCGCGTCGTGCCTCGTCTTTTATTCTTGTTGTAAATTAGATTTAGACTCGAATGTAACTCGAGTTTCAAATTGTAATGTACAAATTGGAGCGGTGGAGGGTCCACACGAGACGGAGTTCCGAGGCGGGCACGAGCAACACAAGGTGGTCAAAGGGAGGCGCTTGGAGAAGCTGTTGACCCTAGGTTGACCAATCGATCTTCTCATTGGCTTGAGAAGATCGTAGTAGGGCCATGACTAAATCACAAATAGATTAATTAATTAATTATTATGTATTTGATGCATGTTTAATAATTAATTAATTAATTAGTGCCTTAACGATTAGATTAGATCTAAGTCGTGCACATGATGCACCCTTGCGATTAGATTAGATCTAAGTCGTGCACAAGATGCATTCTTCTCGATTAGATTAGATCTAGATCGAACCAACTCTAAAATGCCTAACCGTGCCGTGATACCTATCACTACCTCGATCACATGTATTGTTGAATCTGCCAAAGCAGAGCAATACATATTATCTTGGTAGGGTACGGAGGGACAATCTTGGTCCCGTCTATCAACGCATGGGTGAATAAAAACTCAATTAGATTGAGTATTCATAGTTACTCGGTTGGATCGAGTCAACTATAGGCATTCTTCCAATGGTTGGAAAAGATAGGTCAAAATCACATCTATATTAACTCTCGGGCGTATTAGCCAAAGCTAACTCGAGTTTTAATATAAATACGGATATTGATTCTATAAACAAGAGTTGCATAGAGATGTAATTGGTAATCGTTACCTACCGATCATACTAAGCCTTGGGCGTATTAGCCAAAGCTAACTCAAGGGTTAGTATGATGTGGATCTTGTCCCACAAGAATTATAGAATTCAGTGGGAGCATCATTTAATTAAAGGCCTAATTAAATGATTTTAAAGAATATGATACTTATTTCTGCATTTATTTCTGTTGTAGAATTGCCATGACGTCGAATACGAACATTTTCTCCCTGCGATCTGTCCTTAAGAAGGACAAGCTCAACGGAGCAAATTTCCTGGACTGGTACAGGAATCTGAGAATAGTTCTCACCCAAGAACGTAAACTGTACGTTCTGGAGCAGCCCATTCCGGAGGCTCCTCCTGCCACTGCCACGCGAGCAGACCAAGAAGCATCAAGATGACGCATTAGATGTGTCTTGTCTTATGCTCGCAACCATGAACTTTGAGCTTCAGAAGCAACATGAGTTTATGAGCGCTTACGATATGGTTGAACATCTTTGTCACCTATATCAAGGACAAGCAAGGCACTGGAAGAGGAACTCCAAAGAATACCTGGAAGATCTTAAGAAGAAGAGAAATAAGATTTCTACTTCAGGTATACATGTTATAGAAGTCAACCTCTCTATTTCTTCATCGTGGGTATTAGATACCGGATGTGCTTCGCACATTTGTACTAATGTACAAGCGCTGAGGAATAGCAGGGCATTGACGAAGGGTGAGATAGACCTACGAGTAGGCAATGGAGCACGAGTTGCTGCTATTGCTGTAGGAACTTATCATTTATCTCTTCCTTCTGGGCTTGTACTAGATTTAGATGATTGTTGTTATGTGCCTGCTCTTACTAAGAACATAGTTTCAGTTTCTTGTTTAGACAAGAAAGGATACTCTTTTATAATAAAAGACAAATGTTGTTCTGTTTATTTGAAAGATATGTTCTATTGTAGTGCACCACTAATAAACGGACTCTATATTCTAGACCTTGAGAGTCCTATCTATAACATTAGTACCAAGAGGTTCAAGTCAAATGACATGAACCAAACATACCTCTGGCACTGTCGCTTAGGTCATATAAATGACAAGCGCTTATCCCAGCTCCATAAGGATGGTTTGGTGGACTCATTTGATTTAGAATCATATGAGATATGCGAGTCATGCCTACGAGGCAAGATGACCAAGACTCCCTTTAGTGGGCACAGCGAGAGAGCGACTGATTTGTTAGGACTCATACATAGTGATGTATGTGGCCCTTTCAATGTCGCTGCTAGAGGCGGTTATAGGTACTTCATCACATTTACTGATGACTTCAGTAGATACAGTTATGTGTACTTGATGACACATAAGTCTGAATCCTTTGAAAAGTTCAAAGAATTCAAGAATGAAGTACAGAACCAGCTTGGCAAGAGTATTAAGATACTTCGATCCAATCGAGGTGGTGAATACTTAAGCCATGAGTTTCGTGACTACTTAGCTGAGTGTGGGATTTTATCTCAACTCACTCCTCCTGGAACACCACAGTGGAATGGTGTATCTGAAAGGAGGAATCGTACCTTATTAGATATGGTACGGTCTATGATGAGTCACACAGATCTTCCGACATACCTCTGGGGTTATGCTCTAGACACGGCAGCTTTCATTCTCAACCGAGTTCCATCCAAGGTCGTGATAAAGACACCATATAGGATATGGACTGGAGAGATGCCCAGGTGTCTTTCATGAGGATTTGGGGTTGTGAGGCTTACGTTAGACGTCAAGTCTCAGACAAGTTAGGACCCAAATCCGACAAGTGCTATTTCATCGGATATCCCAAGGAAACTAAGGGATATTACTTCTACATTCCCAGTCAGCACAAGGTAGTTGTGGCAAAGACGGGGTGCTTTCTAGAAAGGGATTTTGTTTCTAGAAAGACTAGTCGATCTTGAAGAAGTTCAAGATGCGAACAATAGCACTGATGCCTCGATGGAAATTGAACTGGAACCACAAAGTGTTGTGGATGATGTTGTTCCACAAGGAGTTGAGGAACAACAACCAGTTCAAGTAGACATACCTCTTCGCAGGTCTTATAGGGTACGTCGTCAGCCTGAGAGATACTCATTTCTCTTGTCTGACCATGATGACATTGTGCTCATAGAGGATGAGCCTACCACCTATCAAGAAGCTGTGATGAGACTAGATTATGAGAAATGGCTAAAAGCCATGAGATCCGAGATAGAATCCATGTACACCAACCAAGTATGGACTTTGGTTGATCCACCTGAAGGGGTAAAACCCATTGGGTGCAAGTGGGTCTTTAAGAGAAAGACTGACATGGATGGACTTATCTATAAGGGTCGCTTGGTAGCTAAAGGTTTCAAGCAGATTCATGGTATTGACTATGATGAAACCTTTTCTCCAATGGCGATGTTTAAGTCCATTCGGATCATGCTTGCTATTGCAGCCTACCATGACTATGAGATATGGCAGATGGATGTCAAAACCGCGTTTCTGAATGGAAACCTACTCGAGGATGTGTACATGACACAACCTGAGGGTTTTGTAGATCCACAGCATACTAGTAGAGTATGCAAGCTGCATAGGTCCATTTATGGACTAAAGCAAGCTTCTCGGAGCTGGAATCTTCGATTCGATGATGCGATCAAACAGTTTGGTTTCATCAAGAATGAAGATGAGCCTTGTGTCTACAAGAAGGTTGTAGGGGACATAGTTGTCTTCCTCATACTGTATGTGGATGACATACTACTCATTGGGAAGGACATCCCTATGCTTCAGTCTGTCAAGACATGGCTAGGGAGTTGCTTCTCAATGAAGGACTTAGGTGAGGCATCTCGTATTCTTGGGATACAGATCTATAGAGATAGATCTAAGAGATTGCTTGGCCTAAGTCAGAGTACATATATTGACAAGGTACTCCTTCGGTTTGCCATGCAGAACTCCAAGAAGGGATTTCTGCCGATGTCACATGGCGTGAGTCTTTCGAAGACTCAAGGTCCCTCTTCTAGAGAGGAGAGAGACCGCATGGATCAGATCCCTTATGCCTCAGCCATAGGATCGATCATGTACGCCATGCTGTGTACTCGACCTGATGTCTCGTATGCTTTGAGCATGACGAGCAGATACCAGGTGAAAGTCATTGGATAGCGGTCAAGAATATTCTTAAGTACTTACGAAGGACTAAAGAATATTTCTTGATATATGGAGGCAATGATGAGCTAAGCGTAAAGGGTTCAGCTTTCAGACCGATCGGGATGATTACCGATCGCAGATCGGGTTCGTATTTTGCATTAATGGTGGTCTTGTCATTTGGAAGAGTTCAGCGGGATCTGATGGCGATTCTACAGTATATTCTTGCATCGAGGCGTGAAAGGCGGTTTGGATCCGCAAGTTCATCATCGAACTTGGGGTGGTTCCTAGCATCGCCGACCAGTTGAGCTCTATTGTCACAACAATGGAGCTATAGCACGGGCGAAGGTCACACCACCGGACCAAGCACATACTACGGGGCTTCCATCTCATTCGAGAGATTATCGATAGAGGAGATGTGAAGATTTCAGAGTACCCACTGAGGCTAACATCGCAGATCCCTTGACCAAGGCTTTGGCACAAAGGAAGCATGATGGTCACACTAGGTCTTTAGGCCTTAGAGCCTATACTGATTGGCACTAGTGCTAGTGGGAGATTGTTAGTTAGAGCCCTAGAGCCAATCATTTGATGATTGTATGAACTCATGTATATCATATTCTTGTATATTAATAAAGGTATTTGTTTAGTTATTATACTTATTTATATTAGTGCCAAATAGACTAAGTATAATAGCGTCCTTGAGTAGAAGGTTCATACCTATATCAATCGATTAGTTGAATCGATAGTGAGATGATATAGGGAACACTACTCTAAATCATTCCTAGTCGAGTATTAGCATTCAGGGACAATGTTAATACAATAAGACTAGCATGTAGGTCAGCTCGATGACTTGATCTCACAAGTCATGGATATAGAGATATCAAGCTGACACATGGGTATGCATTAGAGAATGTATACTGAATGACCCGCCATGAGAAAGTATCATGGATCGTTATATGAGTGTCATATACTTTCTCATGTGGCTATTAGTATGACTATTAGTCCTTAGACCTGAAGTCACCATGGATCCCTACATAAGGAGTTATGTACTTTAGTTTCATCAAACGTCACCCGTAACTGGGTGGACTATAAAGGCGATTACTGGGTATGTAACGAATTATGCAGAGGGATGTGAGTGATGTAGATGGGATCTATCCCTCCCATATGACGGGAGCGACATCGCTATTCTTGATAGAGTGAGACCACTAAGCGCATGGCCATGCCCAAATGAGTCAACATTAGATGTTGAGCTCATTTGATCGAGTGAGTCTACTTGGAGTTCAAGATTTAGATTGATTAGAGGATGACACGGTCTATGCCTCACATTGATCAATCTAGATGTCTAGTATAGAAGGACACTTGTCATTATTTTGTGAGTAGTCACAATTGGTAGTCACAAGGTGATGTCGGATCTCGACATTCTTGTAACTTGGGTAGTAATGATGTGTTGCTAGATACCGCTCATTACTTATGCTCCTAAATGGGTTTAGGGCATTGCTAACGTTACAAGAACCTATAGGGTCACACACTTAGGACAATTAGGTGGAGATTAGGTTCATATGATGAACCAAGAGGATTAGATTCATTTGATGAATCAAATTGGATTAAGAGTAATCCTAATTGGGCTAACTTGAGTTCGACTCAAGTTGATTCATGTGTTAAATGAGTCTAATTTAGATTTTGACTCATTGAATCAATTTAATTTAATGAATTAGATTCATTATATTAAGTTGGCTCGAATCAAATGGTTGGATTAGATCCACCATGGTAGAGATGGAGTCAAGTTTGACTTGACTTGAGAAGGAAGACCAAAGGTCAATTTTGACTTGACCTTTTTGCCACCTCATTGGTGAGTTGGCATTAGGTGGACCAATAATGATGTTCCACATCATCATGGGTGCCACCTCATAGAAGTAACAAAGCCACTCTCTTAATGGTTTCATATTAATTACAATTAATGCAATTAATGTGATTTTATGGTTTCATATTAATTGCAATTAATGCAATTAATGTGAATTTTGAAATGTGGCCGGCCACTTGGTTTTTGGGTGAAAAAATTCATTTTTCATTCACTTGTGTGCATCTTCCTCCTTCTCCCTCTCAAGCTCTCCCTCTCCCTCTCCTCCCTTGGCCGAACCACATAGGTGCTAGCACACCTTGGTTTTTGGTCATCTCCATCTAGTGTGTCCGTGAGGATACTTCTAGAGGACCGGCGCTTGACGGTCTTGAGATCCGGCATCATTTGGACGAGCGGGAACGCGAAGGGCATCGCATCAAGGGTAAACACTTTTTCCTCATAGATCTAAGTAGTAGATCAGTTTTTGAACTCGTACAAGAAATAGTTTTTCGAATTTTTATACGAATCTTTGCACGGATCTACAGCTTTGGGTCCTTCGGGGTTTCCGCGACGCGAAAAAGCGATTTTCGCGGCTCGAAGAACCCAACAGGTGGATGCTCCCATACCCAAGAAGGCCATGCGCCTCGCTATGTTTGACTTGGGAGCCAATTTTCGAAATAAATATTTAATTGAATTTGTAACATAGGTAGATTTGGATCAATAGTGTTAAGTTCCACTTGCAATCCAAGTTTAAACTATTAAGAACATATAAGTTAAATTTGGAATCAATAATGTTAAGTTCCATTTGCGATTCTGAATTTAATTTCTAAAGAACACAATAGGTTGTTAGGAAAGGTTCGACACTTGTACAAAATTTTTGTGCAGTGGAACCGATACGGTCTTCCTAGGACCAACCAACACTATTTACCCTTCGGTAAAAATCTAAAGAATCCTTAAAAGATTATCGGCAAAGATTCAATCGGTTAGCCAAATAAAATGCACCTTGGGTTACCCCAAAGGTTCAAGTTAGCGCCTTCTCATAGGGGTTGATCGTCAGGGATTTCTTTAGATCCCTGGTGAAAAAACTCCCGATTGACTTAGACGGGTTGCAAGCAAGGGCTATCAAATATGTTGAAATGGAAGAAACCCAACGTGCTAGGAAAAAAGACATGTCAGGTCCAACCTCTGCACTCGTACAGGTGGACTGAAGGATACCTTCTCTATCTTTACAGAACCAGAAGTATGTAAACCGTAAAGAAAAGACTGTGCAAATAGTAGAAACTAACCCGACTAGAGGGCCTAGTCGGGAATTCATAGGAGATCCTTATTATGATTTTCATTGGTCAGACATTCATTCCACCTGAGAATATCAATAGTATGCCCGGGAACTACAACTAGTGGCTGACCAAAGGAAAGCTAGCCGCACTCAGTTGATTAGAAGATTTGTAGAACCTTATCCTCTTCTGCAAAATGAAGGAGTACAAACAGAGACGACACAAGATATAAGGCAACGATCTCATTCCCCTGGGCATTGACAAGATAGTGCCCGACTCCATAAGAAATTGTCAGAGCCCAACAAGAATGAAGACAAAGGCAAAGATAAAATTGATCCTAGGGGAATGATTAGCCTGATTTTTGGAGGGCTTATAGATGGTGATTCCACGCTGGCCTAGAAGGCTCACGGTTGTCAACTTAAGAACTATGAAGTGAGTACTGGGTGGGGTGCAAGCCAAGACCCTGTAATCAACTTTGGTCCCAATGATCTAGAAGGAGTTGAGGTTCCTCACGAGGACACCCTCGTAATTAAGACCTTGATAGACAACTACATAATCAAAAGAGTATTCATTGGCACAGGTAGTTTTGTCAATATTATTTTCAAAAATGCCTTTGATTAATTACAGTTAGATGGAGAGAAATTACATCCCATGAATACTTCCCTATTCGGGTTCACGGGGCATAAAGTTTAGCCCATGTGGCAAATTTATCTTTCCCTTTCGTTAAGAGAAGAACTAAGGTGGACCAGGCGCATGTCCTTCCTGGTGGCGAATACTGAGTCAACATATAATGCTATATTGGGTAAATTGGTGTTAAATGCTTTTCAGGCGGTGGTCTTCACTTTTCATTAGAAGATCAAGCCTCCGGTAGACAACCAGATTGGTTAGTAGGAGGAAGCCAACTAGCCACACAGAAGTGTTATGTGGATATAATCCTGGTGGATTCCCAGAAAGCTCAACGCATACATGGCACCTTCTTTCAAGTATCCAGGTGGCCATTGATCTCGAGTTCCATCTTATGAAGGAACTAATTGTTTGTCTCTTTCATAACCATGATGTCTTTGCATGGTCGCCTAAGGATGTAACCGGTTGGATACTGTGCTGAATGCTCGACCAATATGGCAGTGGAAGCGAAAGTTTTCACTTGAGTAGGGCCAAGTAATCCAGGCCAAGATAGATAAGCTACCGGAAGCCGAATACATACAAGAGGTACAATTTCTAACTTGGCTATCTAATATGGTGTTCTAAATTTGAAAATAAATGACGGGTATGCATCAATTTTCACAATATCAACAAAGCATTCCCTTAGGATTGCTACCCATTTCTATAAATTAACCAATTAATAGACGTAACCTTAGGATGTGAACTCATATGCATGCTAGATGTCTACCAAGGGTACCACCAAATCCCCTTAGCTCCTGAGAATCATGAGAAGGTCAGTTTTATCACCCCTAATGGAATATTTTATTATACGATTATGCCTTTTGGGTTGAAAAATACAGGCACAATCTATCAACGACTTATAAACTGTGTATTTAAGTATCAAATTGGGAGGACTATGGAGGTATATGTGGATGACATCCTGATTAAATCAAGGCAAGCCGAGACCTTCGTATCGAATATTGAGGAAATTTGTGGTACTCTTAGACAATATGGTCACAAATTAAATTCTCACAAGTGTTTGTTCAGGGTCAAAAGCGAGAAATTCCTTAGATATATTTGTTGGAGCAATCAGTGTGACTGAAGGTTTTAATGTTTAGGCAAAGGTTTAAGTTAAATTTATTGTTGTATTTGATATGCGCTTGTGAGTATGTAGGATGCAGGTACAATAAGGAAAGTTCAAGTGGAATCTTGGCAAAGGTAAAGTCCAAAGGTGAGTCTTGGTGGTGTAAGTCCAAGTATGTTGTCTTGGCAACATAAGTCCAAGTGTGGCTTGGCAAGGATGAAGACCGAGGCTGAAGGAAGCTCTTGAAGGTAAGTCATGAAGGATGGGAAAGCATCTAAAGGATGCAAAGCTGAGGGAGGAGGCTAGAAGGCAAGGTCATGAGAAGACCCAACAATAAGGATAAGGTCAAAGGAAGCATCTTGAAGACAAGATGTGAAGGATGAAGAAACATTCGAGGGACGCAAGGCTAATGGAAGATGACTAAAAGGCAAAGTCGAGGTTGTGTGGGCGAGAACGAGTGCATGAGAGATTATACTTGGGGTAAAACCCTAGGTTTAAGATTTTATTAGTCGACTAGCATCTGAACCAGTCGATTGGGGCAGGGCACAAAATATTTCTATGGCGGGCGGTTGTGAAAACTAGTCTACTGGTACTGTAGTTAGTCGACTGATACTATAGCCAGTCGACTGATACTATAGCTAATCATTTAGTATGTAAGTACTCCATGATAGTTTTGATATGGTCAACTAAGTTAAGTTAGGTCCTGTTCTATTTGATTATTATGTCTAAGTGTGCAGGAACTTAGGAATACAAGAAGTCGAGTGGAAGACGCAGCTAGCGAGAATGATGACACGGGAAAGGAGTCGACGTGCTTGGTGCATCTGAAGGACAAGATACCTTGGAAGAGTACACCGGTGGACTAGAAGGACGTGCACAATGTTTGAAGGATGATAAGCTGGGAAAGAAGCCTGCTCGAGGAAAAGGTCAGAGTTGAATTCGGATGAGCTCAACTTCGGTTAACTGGAGAATCAACCAAGTGAAGAGATAAGCTACTAAGGCGTTGATCTGCCACTTGGAAGGCGCCTTCCATGGCTGGAAGGTGCCTTCAATGAACACTACGAATGCGCCTTCCAACCCTTGAAGGTGCCTTCCCTAGCCGTTACCCGAGGATAAAGTTTTATCATCGGGAGATAGAATTTATCCGATGGAAGGTGCCTTGGACCACCTTGAAGACGCCTTCAAGCTGTGGATAACATTTTCCAGGGGCTATAAAAAGACCCCTGGACCTAGGAAATATTCAACAACTTCTGTATTAACTTTTCTAATCATTTCTGAGCTATCAACGTATGTAAAAAGCTTCTCTGTCTTCAACGAAGGAGATCTTCTAGTGTTTTTCAATGCCTTAGATTAACAACCACCTAGGTTGTAACCAAGTAAAATTCTGATCATTTACCTACTCTCTTTAAGTTGTTATTTCTTTTATTATTGTTATTTTTATTGTGCTATTAATCAAATCAAATCAACAAGAAGGGATTATTTTCTTTCTTATAGGTAATTCCCCCCCTCTTGCCGACCCCACTGCACAAACATAGTACGCTATAGCAGTCGATTGGTAAAGAGCTGTTGATAGAATCACTAATTTTGTGGAGTGTCATTGGCCAACACTAGTCGACTTGTGCAAGGACTAGTCGACTGGTAACGGTAAAATTAGCTTGTTGATTTTTCAAAGCTCTATATAATGGAGCTTGGGATGGTTGGCTTTAGTGACAAAATTAGACTTGCTTAAAGCCTAATTAGAGTCTCCAAACCTTCATAGAAAATCCAATGTCTTGATCGAGTTTGTGGTGAGATTTCTCCATCGACAAGGAGGATTGTACTAGTCGGAGTTTTCGGAGACTAATCTACCAACGGATAGGGATCGTCCACCTTACGGATATAAGTACCCCAAGGTAGTTTTGATTTAGCCAACCTAGTTAAGTTAGGTCATGTGTGTGTTTGATGCCTTGTGTCTAAGTGTGTAGGAACTTAGGAGTACAAGAAGTCAGACGAAAGACGTAGCTATTGAGAAGGATGACATGGGAATAATCGACAGGTTCGGTGCATCCGAGGGATGAGGTGCTGCGGAAGAGTATGCTGGCGAACGAGAAGGAAGTGCACAACATTTTCTAGGGATGAGAAACTGAAGCGGAAGATTGTTTAAGGAGAAGGTCGAAAGATGGGTTTGAGTGAGCCCAATTCTAGATGGCTGAAATTACCCAAGCGAACGAAGCCAGAACGGAGAAGAAAATGAATAGTCAACTCGATGTTGACTGCCCGGATGCCCGGACTATT
Organism: Zingiber officinale; assembly: GCF_018446385.1. Classification (NCBI taxonomy): domain Eukaryota; kingdom Viridiplantae; phylum Streptophyta; class Magnoliopsida; order Zingiberales; family Zingiberaceae; genus Zingiber; species Zingiber officinale. The sequence continues at coordinate 31,642,192 of NC_056002.1, forward strand.
CGGGGCCTGCCCCCTAGGCACCCTAGGGCGCCTCCTCGACGAGCTGTTGGATGGGGCACATCAGCCATGTCTGGGCGCTCGGGCCAGGATAAGTTTATCTATTATGAATCATTGTCAACGTGGATAAATTTTTATCCACGTCCAGACACTCGGACCCCTTCCAGGCACTTGGAGCTACAACGTCAGCAAACGGGCGGATTCGACCAACAGACTATAAATAGAGCCCTAATCTCAGTAGTTTAGTACAATACTTGTAAACCAATTTATTTTATATTCTACTCTATATTTCTACACTTAAACTACTGTAAGAGGTTACTCTACCACAAGGAGATCTTTTAATGAGTTTTTCAATACCTTGGACTCGCAATCTTCTGAATGCAAACTAAGTAATTCCTGTGCCTCTTCGTTCTTTCTTTTAATTAGTTTCTTTTAAACATGTGTTTCTTAATTTAGTTCGAGAGGTCAAGAAGGGTTTTTGTTTTTTATTTTCATGGCAATTCACCCCCTCTCGCCGGCTGCATAGGACCAACAAGTGGTATCAGATTCAGGACGCTTCAGAATGACTAATCGCCATCCGAAGCACAAGAAATGGTCGGATCCAACATTTACTCTCCGAAATTTGAGAGAGATTTCACAACATGGAAAAAGCTTATGGAGGTATTCTTCAAAAACTAACTTTGAGATTCTGTTAATTATAAAGTATGATTTTGTAGCACCTACATATCAGAACAGATGATAAAGAAGAGTACTTGTGGATGAAGAAGGAACAAGCCGACTTTGTGACTAATGGCAAAGTAGAATTCCATCTGCTCAGCATTCTTCCGCCTAGGAGGTCAGCCGGATAGGAAGCTACGACTTCTCCAAAGTGCTCTGGGAAGAATTCTTGGAACTTCATGAGGGTACTTCAAACCAAATTAATGAGATGGGACATCCTCTGAAGTCAACTAATGAACCTCTGGATGAACAAGAGATAGAAGGTAGCCAACTCCTCATGAGGATTAAAGAACTGATCACCCAACTCAACAATCTTAGAGAATCGGTAATGAACTGAGATTCCGTCTGGTACACACTCAACACTTTTCTGAGAACTTCAGAGTGATCGCCTTAGTAGATGTATACTACATCTCTAAGGACCTCGACATAAGTACATTTGAAAAATCTGTTTTATACTTTTGAACTCCATGAGTCTTGATGTGTGGATACTAAAGAAATAGAAAAGTTGAACAACATTGCTCTAAAAGCCAAGAGGGACGAATCAGACGCTGACACTTCCCTCGACGATGACGAAACAACATTTATAATAAGGAAATTTAAGAATTTTTTTAGATCTAATAAATTTAATGAAGTGCATGCAGGCCAAGAAAAGAAGGAAAAGGAAGGTAAAATGCTATAACTGTAATGAAGAGGGGCACATTAAAGATGTCTGTCTAAAGTTGAAAAAGAAGGACAATAAAAGGGCTAAGCACAATGAAGTACAAGACATTGAAGGCGACTTGGGATGAGATGTTATCAAAATCTGAATTGGAGGAATATGCTAGACTAACACTAATGGTAAGTCACTAAGAGGAGAGTATAAATGAAGGAGGAGCCACAATGAAAGAAAGCAATAGTGAGGAGGACGAAACCAACTTTAAATCGGATCTAGTAAGTGAGGTATGTCTACTATCTCCAAACGAGTTATATACCAGCATTAAATTAATGTTTAGATCTTTATATAAAGTTAAGACAAAAAATAATAATTTGAAAAAAAGGAAATTTTAGAATTAAAAATAAATTTAGCATATTCATGTTTATTAGAAATGTATGAAAAATTAAAAATTGAAAATAAAAATTTGAAGGATCAAATTGAGAAATTGAAAAAATAACTCTTCTTGTTTTAATCCAAATGTTTTAAGAAATTATAAAAGCCTAAATTGATATTTTAAATTTTATAAGGGTCAAATTAAAAAATTATCAAAAAATATGTTCCAAAGAAATTCTTTATTAATCCAGTAGATAAAATTTTATTTTGGATCTTAAAATCCTGCTTAATTTAAATAAATGATTATGCATGTATTTTAATTTTATTTGCAAAATTAATTTTGTGTACTTACTATCCATATTTTTTGTTGAAATTTTTCTTTGTATTGCAACAATAAATAATCTATTCATATAAAATTATTTGGGATTTTTCTTCAATAAAAATACATTTTTTTAATTTTTGATTGAAAATTCATAATTTTAATTTTTTTGAAGATTTATTTTAAAAAACATGATTTTTCATATAACTACCGTTACTTTTTAAACAACTAGAAAAATTGGCCAGATTTTTAGGATAGAAAAATTATTTTTAAATATTCCTTTTCAAAAATAAATGTTATCTACTTAAAATATTTTTCGTGCAAGTTTTCCTTTAAAATTTCTTATTCAATTTTTTTGGCAATAGAAAAATTGATTCTCTACTTAGAAAAAATATATTTTTTTGAAATTTTCCAATCTTTAATAAAATTTCTATAGATTATTTACCGAAAAACTAATTTTAAAGTATAAAAATTCATGAAATTTGTTTTTTTTTAAAATTAGTTTTTTTGTTGTTATTCATTCGGTCTTTGATACTTTAAAAATTTGAAAGATTTTTTTTGGATCAGAATATATTTTTTCATTTATTTTTTTAAAAAATTATGTCTTTGTATAAAATAAATTAGCTCTATTAAAATACTTGGATTTCTAATCCATATCCTTCTGTTGAAAGTTAAGGATTTTTTTTTTTAAGCTTAAACTAATTTTTAAATTGATTTGGATAAATATGGTTTTTAATCTTAGAAATTCAGATTTTCTAAAGAATACGTTTTGGAAAAATTTCTTTTGGTACATGCTCCCTTGACTCAGAAAACTTTAAAATTTTTGTTTCTCATGTTTTTATCCCAATTTTATTTTGATATGATCAAAAGAGGTGAATGATGTTGGTGCAGTGGGACCGGTAAAAAGAGGGACGGGGAGGGGGGAGGGTAAATTATCTACAAAATAAAATCTAACCCATTCTCGCCCTGTGAATTTGATTAGTAGCATAATAATAATAATAATAATAATAATAAAATTAAACTAAATAACTTAAAAGAAAAATGTAAGAAGATCAGAAATTAATTTGGTTATAATATAGATGATTATTAATCTAAGGCAGTGAAAAGTACTAGTAGATTTCCTTTGTTGCAGGCAGAGAAGGCTCTTACAGACATTAACATTTCAAGGAATTGTCTAGAAAAGAGTATAAGAGTTGTAGTTATAGTTCTTGTTTATTTCCTAACTCCAGGAGACTTTTTATAGTTCTTGGAAAATTTTATTCGAAGGTGGAAGACACCTTGAACCCTCTTGAAGGTGACTTCAATCGGTTAAGTTTTATCCGTGTGAAGATAAAACTTTATCTCCTCTAACGACTATCGGAAGGTGCTTTCATACTGTTCATCGAAGGTACATTCGTACTGTTCATCGAATGTGCCTTCCAAGTGGCAGATCTGCTCCTTCACCCAATTGAAGAGATCAACTCCTTAGTAGCTGATCTATTCGCTTGGGTGATTCTCTAGCTAACTGGAGTTGAGGTCACCCGAACCCAACTCTGACCTTCTCGTCGAGCAGGTTTCCTCCCCGACTTCTATTCCCTCAAACGTCGTGCACGTCCTTCTTGTCTACCGATGTACTCTTCTGCAACATCTCGTCCCTCGGGTGCACCAAACCCGTCAGCTCCTTTCCCGTGCCACCCTTCTCGCTAGCTGTGTCTTCCGTTCAACTTCTTGTGTTCCAAAGCTCCTGCACACTTAGACACAAGTATTAAACATAACATTACCTAACTTAACTTAATTGATCACATCAAAACTACCATGAGGTACTTGCAATCTCTCTCTTTTTGATGTATATCAATTCAAGTTCAAATTAGGATTAAAAATGGAATAACATAAAAGTCGATAATAAATTGCTTGCAAGATAAGTAAAAATTCTAAATCTAAAAAAAATAAATCCTAACTTCCTAAACTCCTTTTGAATGTGTTCCTATTTCTTCCTCTTTGATCAAAAAAATAGAGAAAAAAGATAATAAAATGTTAAATAAAAAAATTCAAACATTACTAGTAGACTAATATTTTTAAGAAATAATTTTCAAACATATTCTATTTTTAATAATTAAGCTTCTATTTTGACACAAATAATATAAGAATTATTTTTCCATTTCAAAAAATCTTGAAAATATTTGTTGAATCTAAGCAGAATAAGTTAGAGCAATATAAAAACTTTTATGAAGAAACACTTTGTAGTTGAAAAGAAGTAAATTATTTCTGTATAGAAACTAATTTTTAAAAATAAATATTTAAAAATATTTTTTCAACTCTAAAAATTCTATTATTTTTCTTGGATATATGTGACACATTGTTTAATGGTAAAAAAATAAAATTTTTAAAATTTATATTTTCTTAAAATTTTAATATTAATAATTATCTTTTTGAAAAATAATTTGTAATAAATCAGACATTATCTGAAAAAAATTTAAAAATATTTGTAAGGCTAGAGAATATTATGTTTTATTATTGATCCTATCCGAGTACTGAGTCGATGAAAACTGGGGACGTGGCACTCTCTGCTGCCTTCGGGTGATCTCCTCAGTGACGTGGACCTCCGGGGAACCTGCAACAAAGCCGGGCCGGGAAGGGGTTCCTGACGATGACCCTCCGACGCTCAAGTCAAGCAACAGCAAGACGAAGCAGATGCAAAATAGCGAGATTGTGGCTACAGAAGATGAAAAAACATACCTTCGTCGAAGTCCGGAGGTCTTTATATAGGACCCCGGAGAGGCGCGTGCACGTTTCCCGAGGCGTGCATGTTCCTCAAAGCATACCTCAGAATGGTCGTGTCAGAAAAGCGTGCCTGACGCCATACCGCAACTATCCGAGCATATCTCTGCCACGACAGTGGAAACTTCCACCGTACGATTCTCAGTACGGCCCGGCCGCCGACCATGCTGTTTGTCGGCGGCAGGTGTCTCGAGAAGGACATCACTAGCTGCCCCTTTTTGTCCTCTTCTAAGTCTTTTGTCTCTTATTAGGCCGGACGGGATGCACGCGCGGCCTCTAGGGCGCTTGGGTGTGTATGCGCATCAGACCGGGCGAGAAGGCCGCTCGGTCAAATACTCGAACGAGAGTACGATCTGGTTGATCTGCGGTTCGGCCGAGTGGATCGGCCGCTTGGCCTGACGGTTCCTCTATAAGGGAGCTTGTGAACGTCAGAAGCTCGACCCCAGGTCGAGCTATCACGCGCCGACCCGGGATTTACTCCGGCCGGTCGGCCAAGCGACTTCCCCACCCCGCTTAGCTAGGACTTTGACTCTTTCGTGTCGTTGACCCCTTCCTATGTGGGCCCCCGATCCTTACCATTGGATCATGTGCCTTCCCTTCTAGTCTAGTCGAAGGAGGCTGTAAGTTCGACTGACTGGACTATTGACTTGGTGATACCTCTGCCGCTTGGCTACCGATGTTGGTGTCTATCCGATCGGGAACTGCGGAAGGGGGCGATGCCGCTCGGCAAGACCCCTGCTGGCACTTGGAAAGTTTTGTTTGCCAGTGGTTGTCCCACTGCTCCGACATTGGTCAATGCTGATGTCCTTAGAATCTCCTTGGGATTTGTGCAAATCCTCGCCATTAAGGCTGAGCACGCGACCACGCCTGCGTAATGGTGCTCATTAAATGCAACCTGTGAGCAGGCGCCACGTGGTCGCGCAGCCGTCATAGTTCGCTCGAGTTGTCAGGGCTGATGTGACCTTTGGCTTTTTTGAATTCAATGGTCAGATCTGCGCCTCGGATCTCGTGACCTGGATCGGACGGCTCCGGTCGATCGAGCCCAACGTTTATAAGGACATCTCTTCTTCCCCCAGCCGCTTCGCGTTATCACGTGCTCGCATCCGAAGCCTTATGTTCCATCTTGATCAGTGCTTCGGTGACCTCGCTTTTCAGCATTCCGGCAATCCCTTGCCTCCGCCATCCCTTCCTGTAAGGAATCCCTGCCCTTTATCTTCTTCTTTGTGCTTTCTTTAGTATTCTTAGCGACATCTGTGTTAGTTCTGCACTGTTCCGACCTTCTCTTTCATCCATCCCTTTGTTCTCTGGTTCTTGCTTTCTCTACTGTTCCGGCGATGACGAGCACCTCGCAACCATCTAATCCCTCTCCCGGCCTCTGGTATACGACCATGGAGAGCCGGTTCAATGAGGGTGACGCGACAAACTTCGTCTGCGACTTCGAACTCCCCTCTGCCTATAGATTGATATTAGCTACCCCCTCCGATCGGCCACATGACCCGCTGCCCGACACTACTTGTTTCTTCTGAGACCAGTTTGTAGCCGGTCTGCATTTTCCTCTACACCCGTTTATCCTTGAAGTTTGTAATTATTTCCGCCTCCCGCTCGGCCAACTCGTCCCGAACCCATTTAGGTTGTTGTGTGGAGTGGTCGTCCTCTTTAGGCTGCACGACATTCCCTTAGTCTCCAAGATTTTCCATTATTTCTACTATCCCAAACAATCCGAGTGGGGCACCTTCCTCTTCCAGTCGCGAATCGGCCTTGTTTTCTTCGACAAAATGCCGACCTCGAATAAACATTGGAAGGAGTATTACTTTTACCTTCGTCTTCCCGAGCTACCAGCTTTTCGAACCAAATGGCAGACCGCCATGCTGGCCCCGCCGGACCTTGGTAAATGCAAGAGCCAGCCGGCCTACCTCCATGCAGCCAACCAACTGGCCGGGCAGAAATTCAACATTCATAAGCTGCTTTGTGAGGGCGTGCTGTACATATTCAGATTAAGTCCGATCCGAACGAAGCTTCCGAGCAGCATGGGTAAGCGTTTTCCTCTCCCCCTTCCGTTTTGATCTAACTGATTTATTCTTCTTTTATGCAGCCGACATCATGTGGCACGCTAAGGCCGCTGAACGAATGAAGTTGAGGGCCGCTGAGATAGAGGCGGTGACAGCTAAGGAGATGGCCGACCGGGGCATTGAGCCGGTCGTCTCACACGAGGGCGAGAGTGAAGAAGATCCACCTGCCTTCGGAGAGTCGGCCGTTTAGGAACTTGCAGCTGAGGCGGTAGGCGATGCTACTTCGTCCGCTGGACATCCTACGCCGGAGGACGGTGGGCCCTCAACCGATGACGCTCCGCTGATTACACGTAAGTGGCGCCGGACGAACCCTCCTGCCCCTGTTTCGGTCAAGGCCATTTCCTCGGATCGAACTCCCTCACAACTCGATCTTCCAGCTGCCTCCCTCGAAGCGTAACCCGTCAGTTCTCTGCCCCGAGCCCCTCGTCGGCTTAGGCGCTCAGGCATAATCTCCGCTCCACTTGGCTAGTCATCAGGTCGCTCAACTTCAGCCCAGTCAGATCCGAGCGGCCGTCGAGTGATTAAGGCTATACTTCATCTCCCAATGGAAGAGTTCCTTCTGGTGGCTGATCGGCCGACTGCCCCCGAACATCAGATCACCATCCGCAGGCCACTTGCCAAAGTATGGGAGGATGCAAGGGCCCGTGTTGCCTTAATGACTCCCTGTCAGCTCGGTGATAGCCATTTGCAGCAGGCTACCAGGGTATGCCCCTCAAACTCCTATATAATTATTTTGCTTGGTTCTTGATATTATTTTATCTGAACGCAGAACTGGGTGGAGAACATTGTGGTCAGCAACCGCCTGGTGGCGCTGGAGGAAGAGTTGAAGAAACTTCAGATTTCTGGAGGGGCGCCGGCTCAGGGGCCCTCATACGCCACGCTTCGGACCGAGCTGAACAAAACGGAGAAACTGCTCGTGGCCGAGCGGCACAAGTCTTCTGGCCTGGAGACCAGGGTAGCTGGGCTTGAAGACCAGGTTAAGTCTCACGACTACGAGATTAAGCTGGCGACCAACAGGAAGAATAGGGCCGTTTCTGATTTAGAGGCGAAGAATGTGCAGGCCCGAGCGCTGGAGCAACGCGTCCAAGAATTAACCGGCCTACTGTCCACCGAGCGAGAAAGCCGCTCGGTTGATGAAGCTAAATTTCAACGAGACAAGAAGGATCTCCAAGACGCCCTCGAAGCTGCCCGAGCTACCTTCAAGGAGTACCAAACGGCGAATCATGCCGTTTCACGGTGATGAGGCAGAACTATTTCCGTTCGGACGAGTTCGGCGAGAAGTTCAGTGATCGGCTAGTCCTAGCCTCTGAGGAAGCCATCCAGGTTACAACTGTTTATCTGAAGGCTAAGGGTCATCTTCCGGAGACGACGTCTATCCCCCCAGTGACCTGGCCGGACTGCTGGAAACCATCCCCGAGTCCATCTTTGATGTTCTGGAGTGAGGAGCGCCTTTAAATTTTGAAGTTTCATTTGTATACTCGCCGTTTACCGAGTTAATATTATCCACATTTATCTGACTTTTATCCGACTTTTGTCTATGTATTCGCCATGCAACGAGTCAATATAACCTTTCAATTCTGTTCTTGTTTATTTCTCCGAACGTATTCCTTCCGAGCGACATTCAACGGACTTCGGGCCGGGGGGTTTATAGTCGCCGGTCCGACTCTGGGATTTAATGTTGCCGCTCGACGGTCTTTGGATCGGGGAGTTTATAGTCGCCGGTCCGACTCGGGATTTAACATCGCCGCTCGACAGTCTTTGGGCCGGGGGGGGGGGGGGCGTTATAGTCGCTGGTCTGACTTGGAGATTTAACGTCGCCGCTCGACGGTCTTCGGGCTGGGGGGTTTACAGTCGCTGGTTCGACTCTGGGATTTAACATCGCCGCTCGACGGTCTTCGGGTCGGGGGGTTTATAGTTGCCGGTCTGACTCGGGGATTTAACGTTGCCGCTTGACGGTCTTCGGGCCGAGGGGTTTATAGTCGTCGGTCCGACTCTGGGATTCAACATCGCTGCTCGACGGTCTTCGGGCTGGGGGGTTTACAGTTGCCGATTCGACTCTAGGATTTAACGTTGTCGCTCGACGGTCTTTGGGCCGGGGGGTTTATAGTCGTCGGTCCGACTCTGGGATTTAACGTCGCCGCTCGACGGTCTTCGAGCTGGGGGGTTTATAGTTGCCGGTCCGACTCGGGGATTTAACGTCGTCGCTCGACGGTCTTCGGGCCGGGGGGTTTACAGTCGCCGGTTCGACTCTGGGATTTAACGTCGTCGCTCGACGGCCTTTGGGTCGGCGGGTTTATAGTCGTCGGTCTGACTCAGGGATTTAACGTCGCCGTTCGACGGTCTTCGGGCCGGGGGGTTTATAGTCGCCGGTCCGACTCTGGGATTTAACGTCGCCGCTCGACGGTCTTCGGGTCGGGGGGTTTATAGTCGCTGGTCCGACTCTAGGATTTAACGTCACCGCTCGACGGTCTTCGGGCTGGGGGGTTTATAGTCGCCGGTCCGACTCTGGGGTTTAACGTCGCCGCTCGACGGTCTTCGGGCCGGGGGGTTTATAGTCGCCGGTCCGACTCGGGGATTTAATGTCGCCGCTCGACGGTTTGATGGAGATGGCCGTTTGGTAGAAATCGGTATACCCTTGTGTTTGTGATTTAATTCCTACAGCTAAAGGGTATAGGAGAACGAAACATGCTTAAATGATTACATTGACGCACCCTTCACCCAGCTCGGTATGGCTGGAGATGGTTCGTGCTCCATGGTCGTTCCATCCGTCGCCCGTCTTGATCTTCGAGATAGTAGGCGCCCGATCGGAGCTTTTCAATGACCTTAAAGGGGTCGGCCCATGGGGCCTCCAACTTACTCACATCGCCGACCGACTTTACCTTCTTCCATACCAGGTCGCCGACCTGAAACACTCTAGGTATTACTCACTTGTTATAATTCTGCTTCATCCTTTGCCGGTACGCCATTAGTCGGACGACTGCTTTGGCTTGCTCCTCATCAATCAAATCCAGCTCTAGTTGTCTCCGTTCGGCGTTGTCCTTGTCGTAGCTCAATATTCGCTCGGACTCCACACCGACCTCGACTGGGACAACCGCCTCTCCTCCATATACCAAGTGAAACGGAGTAACGCCCGTTCCCCCTTTTGGGGTCGTGCGGATGGCCCATAGCACGCCCAACAGTTCATCCACCCAACTTCCCCCTATATGGTCGAGCCGAACGCGAAGAATCCGAAGGATCTCCTGATTGGTGATCTCGATCTGCCCATTTCTTTAGGGGTATGCTACGGAAGTGAAGTGCCGCTGGATGCCGTACCCTTCGCACCATGCTTGGAGCTCTTGGCCGACAAACTGCCGCCCATTGTCGGACACAAGCCTTCGGGGAATGCCGAACCGACATATTATGTATTGCCAGATGAACTTCTTGACCATCTGCTCTGTTATTCTTGCTAGCGGTTCGGCCTCGACCCATTTTGAGAAATAATCTACCACTACCAATAAGAACTTCCGCTGTCCGGTCACCATGGGAAAAGGCCCTACAATATCCATACCCCACTGGTCGAAAGGGCAGGATACCGTAGATGCCTTCATCTCCTCCGTTGGCCAATGAGAGAAGCAGTGGTGTTTCTGGCAGGAAAGACAGTGGGCGACGGTCCAGGCGGCGTCTTCTTGAAGGGTCGGCCAGAAGTACCCCGCTAATAGGATCTTCCTTGCCAGCGAGGGACCACCCGGATGTCCTCCGCAAGATCCCTGATGTACTTCCTTTAATATATATTCCGCATCCTCCGAGTTGACGCACTTTAACAACGGTCAAGAGAAAGCCTTCTTGTACAGTTGGTCCCATATGAGGGTGGTGAACCGACCGACTCTTCTTCTCAGTAACTGGGCTTCCTCCTGATCGGACGGCGTAGTTCCAGAGTGTAAAAATTCCATTATGCCCGCTCTCCAATCGTTCGGGCACGTGAGGCCTTCCATTCTGTCGATGTGTGCCACCAAGGATACATGCTCGATCGGTTGCTGGATGACGACCGATGATATTGAACTTGTGAGTTTAGCTAATTCGTCTGTCGCCTGGTTCTCCGTTCGGGGAATCTTCTGTATGACAACTTCCTCGAAGTTGGTTTTGAGCTTCTCAAAGGTGTCCGCATAGAGCCTGAGCCGTGCATTGTTTACCTCGAAAGCTCCTGAAAGCTGCTGGGTGGCGAGCTGAGAGTCCGAGTAGAGGGCCACCCGATTGGCCCTGACATGTCGAGCAGCCTACAGACGGGCTATGAGAGCCTCATATTTAGCTTCATTATTTGTTGCTCGGTAATCCAGCCGGACAGACAGATTCATCCGCTCTTCTTGAGGAGAAAGTAGTAAGATCTCGATTCCACTTCCGAGTCGAGTGGATGATCCATCGACAAATATTCTCCATAAGGCTGCGGGCTCAGGGTTCTGTACTTCAGTTATGAAATCTGTTAAGGACTGCGCCTTAATCGCCGTTCGAGGCTGGTACTATATAACGAATTCATTGAGCTCGGTTGTCCATTTGATAAGCCGTCTAGACGCCTCTGGGTTGAGGAGGACTCTCCCTAGAGGACTGTTCATCATAACGATTATCGTGTGTGCCAAGAAATAAGGCCGGAGCCTCCGAGCAGCAAGGACTAACGCAAAAGTAAGCGTCTCAAGACCAGTGTAGCGGGATTCGACATCCTTCAGAATGTGACTTAGAAAATACACCGACTGTTCTTCGTCGTCCGACTGTACCAATGCCGAGCCAACAGCATGCTCGGTCAATGATAAGTAGACGCGGAGGGACTCGTCGGTAATTGGTTTGGCTAATAAAGGCAGAGAGTTCAGATAAACCTTCAAAGCTTCAAACGCCCGGTCACATTCATCATCCCATTGGAATATAGTAGCTCGGCGCAGAATCTTGAAGAAGGGCAAGGCTCGGTCGGCCGTCCGGGAGATGAATCGTGATAGTGCTGTTATCTGACCGGTGAGACACTGAACTTCCTTAAGGTTTCTTGGTGGCGGCATATCCTGCAGTGCCTTCACCTTGCTAGGGTTCGCCTCGATGCCACACTCGATGACGATGTATCCCAGGAAGCATCCGCCTTTGGCTCCGAACAGACACTTCTGGGGGTTCAGCTTGACTCCGTACGTTCGCAGCGTCTGGAAGGTTTCTTCTATATCTGCACACAGATCGACCGCTCGAAGTGATTTAATGAGTATGTCATCTATGTATACCTCCAAGTTCCGCCTGATATGCTTTCGGAACACCTTGTTCATGAGTCGCTGGTACGTACCTCCGACATTCTTTAGTCCGAACGACATCACATTGTAGCAGTAGGTACCATCTGTCGTAATGAAGCTGACTTTCTCTTGGTCTTCACGGGTAAGCGACACTTGGTGATAACCCTGATAAGCATCCAACATGCATATCAGTTCACACCCGGCGGTTGAGTCCACCATTTGGTCAATCCAGGGCAGCGGGTAAAAATCCTTCAGACACGCCTTGTTTAGGTCATGGAAGTCGATGCAGACTCTCCATTTGTTGCCGGGCTTGGAGACTAGCACCACATTTGTGAGCCAGCTTGGGAACTGTACCTCCCGTATGTGGCCGACCTCCAGGAGCTTCTCGACTTCCGCCCGTATGATGACGTTCTGCTCGGCACTATAGTCCCGCTTCCTTTGCTTGACGGGACGAGCGTTCGTCCAGACGTGTAGTTCTTGCTGCACGACGCTTGGTGAGATTCTTGGCAGCTCGTGCGTCGACCACGCGAAGACATCGTGGTTTTGTTGGAGATATTTGGTCAGCTCCTCCTTCTGGCTTGCCTTTAGGTCGGAGGCTATGAACGTCGTGGCCTCCGATCGGGCCGGGTGGATCTGTACCTCCTCCTTTTCTACATAAGAAAAAGTAGGCGGTTTTTCGGGTATAGTGTTTACCTCGATACGGGAGGCCTTCCGAGCAGACCTTGACTTGACTCGCACCATCTCCACATAGCAGCGCCATGCTACCAACTGATCGCCTTTGACTTCTCCCACTTGGTTTTCCACGGGGATCTTGATCTTTTGATGGAAAGTTGAGATGATAGCCTGGAACTCGTTGAGAGCTAGTCGGCCCAAAATGACGTTGTACACCGAGGGAGCGCCCACAATGATGAAGTTAGCGGTCCGTGTCCTCCGGAGTGGTTCTTCCCCAAGCAAAATGGCCAACTTCATCTGACCGACTGGTTGAACCTCGTTACCAGTGAATCCGAACAAGGGCGTGGTCATTGGTAGCAGCTCCGCCCTGTCGATCTGGAGCTGGTCGAACGCCTTCTTGAAGATGATGTTTACCGAACTCCCTGTGTCAATAAAGATGCGATGAATAGTGTAGTTTGCTATTACCGCTCGGATGATGAGGGCGTCATCGTGCGACACTTTGACTCCCTCGAGGTCACCAGGACCAAAGCTGATCGCCAGCCCGCTCGCCTTCTCTTGGCTGCATCCCACAACATGAATTTCCAGTCGTCGGGCGTACGACTTGCGGGCTTGGTTGGAGTCACCACCTGTTGGTCCACCAGCGATGATATTGATTTCTCCCCGAGTGGTATTACTTCTATTTTCTTCTTCCCGAGCAGATGGTCTGGCTCACTCATGGGAGACTCGAGGGTTGGCTCTTGGCTGGTGATGTTGCTGCTGATGGTGGTGCTGCTCGGGTGAATGCCTAACTATTGGCCGCTCGGCGTGCTGATGATGAGCTCGCCTGTCCAGTGAAGGTGATCGGTGGCGATAGTTCCTTGGCTCTGGTTGGCTGACCGGGGGGAGACTCCGACAGTCTCGAGTGTTATGAGTGGCTGATTGATGGATTTTGTAAAATATGGGCGTCCATACCCTGCTTTTTGTCTAGGCCGCTCGGCCGCAATGTGCTGCACGGCGGGCGACCTGGAATCTTGAGGTGGCCTCATTCCCTCGGCACGTAGTCCTCTCGGTGGTTGCTGGTTGGTGTGTGTTCTCTGTTCGATTTGGGCTGAGGGCTCTGTTGGCGCTTCCTTCTTTCGGGCCGCTTGCGCTTCCTCCACGTTAATATACTCACTTGCTTTTTTCAGCATGTGGTCGTAGTCGCGAGGCGACTTCCTGATGAGCGAGCAAAAGAAGTCCCCGTCGACTAAGCCTTGTGTAAAAGCATGCATCATTGTCTCAGACAAGACCGCGGGGATGTCCATAGCTGCTTGGTTGACGTGTTGGATGTAGGCTCGGAGAGTTTCTCTTGGCCCTTGCTTCATGGAAAAGAGGCTGACGCTGGTCTTCTTATAGCGTCGTCTGCTGGCAAAGTGATAAAGGAATGCCGTTCGGAAATCTCTGAAGCTCTTAATGGATCCGTCCGGCAACCTTCGGAACTAGCGTTGTGCCGAACCGGACAATGTAGTGAGGAAGACTCTGCATTTGACTCCGTCGGTGTATTGATGAAGAGTAGCATCATTATCGAACTTACCGAGATGGTCGTCCGGATCAGTTGTACCGCTATATTCTCCGATAGATATGGGAGCGTAATGCTTCGGGAGAAGGTCTTGTAAGATCGCCTCGGAGAACTGGCGATTGACCCGCTCGGGGGATGACTCAGCACATGGCGCCTTCCCCTTCCTGGCGTCCTGCACGGACACTTCATCGGACGATCCCTGGTTGGCTAGGGCCAGCTCCGACAGAGTCTGGAACAGTGCCCAATGGAACGGAATAGGGGCGGGCGGAGTGTCTCCTGGCGTGCCGGTCTGCCCCTTGTTCTGTACCCAGGTAGAGTATTGTTCCGGTCGATCCTCCATCGCCGCTCGGCCACCAGAAATCGAGGCGGTCTGCTGCGCTATCCGCTCGGCTTGGGCCTTCTGTTGTTGTTCGACCATCTTCGCAGCTCACGCTTGGATGAGTGCGTCGAGCTCCTCGGGAGAGAGCGTCACCATGAGTTGTCATCCAACTTCTTCCATCTTTTTTGCTCGGCTTCAGGTGTGTTCCCACAGACATCGCCAATTTGATCTTGTCCGAGCGCTGAGTCGATGAAAACTGGGGATGTGGTGCTCTTTGCTGCCTCTGGGTGATCTCCTTAGTGACGTGGACCTCCGGGGAACCTGCAACAAAGCCGGGCCGGGAAGGGGTTCCTGGCAACGACCCTCCGACGCTCAAGTCAGGTAGCGGCAAGATGAAGCAGAGGCAAAATAGCAAGACTGTGGCTACAGTAGATGAAAAAACATACCTCCGTCGAAGTCCGGAGGTCTTTATATAAGACCCCGGAGAGGCGCGTGCACGCTTCCCGAGGCGTACACGTTCCTCAAAGCATACCTTAGAATGGTTGTGTCAGAAAAGCGTGCCTGACGCCATACCGCAACTATCCAAGCATATCTCTGTCACGATAGTGGAAACTTCCACCGTACGATTCTCAGTACGGCCCGGCCGCTGACCATTCTGTTTGTCGGCGGCAGGTGTCTCGGGAAGGATATCACTAGCTACCCCTTTTTGTCCTCTTCTAAGTCTTTTGTCTCTTATTGGATCAGACGAGATGCACGCGTAGTCTCCAGGGCGCTTGGGTGTGTATGCGCATCAAACCGGGTGAGAAGGCCGCTCGGTCAAATACTCGGACGGGAGTACGATCTGGTTGATCTGCGGTTCAGCCGAGCGGATCGGTCGCTCGGCCCGACGGTTCCTCTATAAGGGAGCTTGTGAACATCGGAAGCTCGACCCCAGGTCGAGCTATCACGCGCCGACCCGGGATTTACTCCGGCCGGTCGGCCAAGCGACTTCCCCACCCCACTCAGCCAGGACTTTGACTCTCCCGTGTCGTTGACCCCTTACTATGTGGGCCCCCGATCCTTACCACCAGATCAATTATAAAAACATAAGATTTTTAAAATTTAAGTCTGTAAAATAAATTTAAATTTCAAAGTATGATTTTTATTGAAAATAACTTAATAGTAAACAAAATTTGAAAAAATTTATGTTTGTAGATTAAATCATTAGATAACATAGGAAAAAAAATTTGAGTTTAATCTAATAAAGATTTTGGATCCCAATATAGGTTCCTATCTACTTGATTTACTAAAAATTTAGAAGGTACATAATTTTTAGGAATTTTCCTAATTTATCCCTGGTGATTTCCAATGTATCAATTGATTCTACCATAATTTCTAAATTTTGATTTTTTAAAATCATTTGAACATGCATGGTCATTTTTCAACTTTTCGATTTTTATTCTCAATTTTTCATTTTGTATTTTTAAATTATCATACATTTCTAAAGGGCGTAAATTGGCTAAGGTCATTTTTATCTTAGCATTTTCTTTTTCTAGTTGTACTATATTCTTTGAAATCATTTTAATAAAATTGAAAGAATGCTTGGGAGATAGTGTGCGTACCTCACTTATCTCGTGTTGTGATGCTCCCCCTTTATCACAACTTTCTTCTGAGGATCCTCCCCCTTCATCGATGCTCATTTATGAGCTGCTTTCCTCTTCTCTTTTATGGTATGCCAATAGGGTTAATCTAGCATTTTCTTCAACTTTAAATTCGGAGGACGACGATTCATCCCATGTGACCTTCAGATTCTTGTGTTTTAATCTTGTTGGTTTTTTGCCCTTGTCCTTCTTCTTCTTCTTCAGTTCGGGGTAGTCATGCTTGATGTGCCCTTCTCCTTGGCAGTTGTAGCACCAAACCTTTTTTTTTCTCCAAAAGTGCTTTTTCACCCGTGACTTATTGAATTTATTAGATTTAATAAATTTGCTAAATTTTCTTACCATCAAGGCCACTTCATCTTCATCAATTGATGCTTCGGAGTCTGGATCATCCGTTCTTGTCTTTAGGGTGATGTTCTGTATGGGTTCCTTTGATTCTGCACATCTAGATTCATGAAGTTTCAAAGTGGAAAATAAACTTTCTAATGTGCTTACCTCTAGATCTTTAGAAATATAATAGGAGTCGACAATTGAGGACCGCTCGAGTGTCCTTGGAAAAACATTTAATGCATAGCTTAGAAAATCTCAGTTTGTTACCTTTCACTACAACAAAAACTGCAAACGACAACAGATATTATCCGTTGTCGTATGGTCAAAAAACCGTTGTAACTGAGGGCGTTGTAAAATGTATTGCCCTATGACAACAGTTTTGAATCCGTTGTCTTTGTAGATATTCTACAACAGTTTTTATCCGTTGTTGTTTATATGTTCAAAATTTATTTACGAAGGATATAACAACGTCTTAAAATCGTTGTGATAGATAATTTCGATAACAGATATAAACCGTTGTGGTAGACCCTTTTTACAATAGATATAAACCGTTGTGGTATATAATTTTAATATGTTTTACAATGGATAAAACCATTGTCTTTTATCACTTTTCAAAAAAAAAAAATCCATTGTGGTTACGTACTTTTTACAACGTTTCTGATCATTGTCTTTAATGTTCATGTTGTAACATGATAATAACAAACAACCAATCTTTAGTTAATATAAAGAAACCACCAATATAAAACTAAATATTTACTACATTCAATCCATGAAAATGTTATCTTCAAATTTCAAAAATTAACTACACACATCAAAATGAGAAAATAATAGTTGTGTAATCGAAATCCAAAATATGTCAGCTAAAATTCTCTTCCCAACTGAATCTTTATAGCCTTTTCCAGCAACTTACTGGCTGCATCTTCACGTGACCGAATATACAAATTTCCCTTGGCAATCAAATATGCAAAATTAAGCTGTAGGAGCTGATAAAAATAAACAAATTATAAAAACATTAAAAGATAAAATATACATGTAAGTGAATAAGAATTATCTTAACCCGCTGAAACACATATGGATTAATGATACAATTAAGCTTTGCACTACTGTTGTCTTATTTGTGCAGCATGTTATTGGAAATTAGCAACTGGTATAGTAGGAAATGAAATTGCATAACATCCACAGCTATTTGGCAATTTGCAACGATCTCAATCATATAAATCATATGGTTCTTCATTGAGTTCAATTTAGCCCAGTGGCATATTCAAATCAAAGCATGATACTTTAAGGTTGGTAATGCCATAAAACTTATCCAACAAACACTGAATGTTCAAATGCAAAGTGCTAACATAACACATTCTAACACTGAGCAGAACTAATAAGATATTTTCACCCAGAACGCCAGTTATGCACTATATGTCAAATAAAAAGATAGAAGAGAATGCTTGTGTAATGGGGAAAACAACTTCAGTTGCCCAAGTAGAAAATAATTGGATAACATGTAACAATTAATGGAGCAAGCCAATGAAGCATCAGAGAGAATAGAAGAGTTACTTATGAAGTGCTTTGGAAAGTTACAAGGATTCCAACGGTTGGAACCTCACCAGACAAGAAATTTGTTGATAAATTCCTACAGTTGTTAAAAAAAAATCATATTCAAACAGTTAACTCTACAACAACAAACTGCCTAGCCACCAATAATCACATGAAGACTCACAGAAATCGTAATTGGTTCAGAGAGCCAATAGATTGAGGAATTGTGCCCCTGAGCAAATTGCTTGACAAGTCCCTACATTTTTTTTACATCAAGCTCAAGAAAATTGATTAAAGAAACAACTATATAACAAAAGAAAACAAGGGGATGTAAAAACTACAAGATGGTAAGGTGCACAAGTTCTCCAATCTCGGGTGGAATGTTCCCTTGAAGGTAATTAGCTCTCATATACCTTGAAAAATAAGTAATGTGACAACTTCATGCAACAATATATAGTAAATTCTCATTGCCAATAACTATAATCGATAAAAAAATATATGAATAGAAGAAAACACATACAATGCTATTAGCTTAGTACAGTTCTTTATGGAATAGGACCGTGCAAGCGGTTTTGGTGCAAAGCTCTGCCACAATGATAATTTCATCCTTGAAAGAATTCCATCACTATAGCTACTTAAGATTAGAAATTTCATTTTCAGTGCTATCTCAAATCTAGATCCAACACTAGCAAGAGAAATGTAATTAAGAAAGAGTATATTGAATAGAACAGTTTAAAAATTAATATGGTGATCTACCAAATGGTGGTTCATAGTCTCCTTGTTTGGGATTTCATATTTCATATTACATCATTTCATGTTTATTTTTTTTGTCAGATTCACCATGCATTCAAAGGTGTTCTAGTAGGAAAAAAAAGGAGCTAAAAGAAAAATGTGCTTACAATCTTTGAAGCCTCCGAATCCGACCAATGCTCAAGGAGATGATGCCACTGAGCTGCATATAAGGAAAGTCACTGCAATGGAAATAGGAATTGGTAAGGCAAGCTTCCAAAACCTAAAATACTAATACAGATAAAAGAAAATACATCCATGAATAATACATCCATGTTAAAAAATACATCCATGAACAGGAATAAAAAAATTGGAACAAGAATAATATAATTTAGGCATGGTTGTTAATCACAATTTGTCTCATGAATTTCTGATGCTCCAGCCCAAAATGGTCCAAACAAATCTGGATACAAAGTAGGAACTAAATTGATTAGAGATCTCATGATCACTATGATCCAACCCTATGCTCATTCACCAATCCTACTTAAGATCTAAGTCTTGAAAGCCTCCACTTAATCAAATATATAATTACAGTATTGCTAACTTCAGAGTAGATCATTTCGTACCATGTCACCTAAGAATTTTTTTTATATATGATAACCAATTTTAACTTCAGAGTATAAGAAGCATTACTAACTTTTGTAATCATCATCCATCTTAGAGGAGTACCATATAAAAATGCTACCCCTACTAGTTATAATGCATTGTTCATATATGTCCTACATGAATAATATTAGTCATCCTTAGCCATAAATTTTGGCTAACAAAACTAGATATTGAAAGATAATCCTATGATAAAATCAAATACCAAATATAATTTTCCAATAAATATTTTGTTAAGCATTGAGATCTTAAGTTCCTATGACTCCACAATATTTCTAGATAGGATCTTAATCCAAAACAAACAAATATGCCAAGAGATACAACTTACAGTGTCATATTAGATATAAATTTTTTGCAATGATACTAGATTACCTGTTAGGTGTGCCACTTATGACGAATGCCTGACTAGCTAAATAGTAAGGAGCACTTTCTGGAACTTCCTACTCAACCAGAGAAACAAGACTAAAGCATGGAAACTAGATAGATTTATTAAAGTGAATAATATCATTATTTACCAATTACCTTCTCTCCTTTGTGAGGAGGATCATTCCTCTCTCCAAAATTCATAATCCTTTTGCTCATTACAAATATAAGGAATAACAGACCAGATAATTATGGTGTGGAATCATGATCCTTTTGCTCATTGCAAGATACCCTTTTATTAATCCTAGGGGAATTCATCAATTGTTGATTACTACCTAAAAATAATTAATTTGTCTTTAAACTAATCCTCATAAAAGATTATGGCAAAAAGTACATGTCATCGAGAGAACCATTACACTGAATTAGAGTAGATGGTGGATGTCTTCCAGGAAGAGGAATAAGTAATATTTTGTGAGCAAACAATTGAAGATCTGTTGTTAGACCATTAGTTCTCTTGATATCTGCAATCTTTCATAAACAAAAGAGAACACTCTCAGTGCTAACCAATCTGCACTTTCCACTAGATGCTTGAAAGATCTAAAAGTGAAAAACTATGGAAAATTGACAAATATTAATCAAAGGACTACATAATGGAGAGAAAGAATAGCAACATCTAATAGTTATCACACATTTATTGATTTAGGATTCAAGAGAAATAAGTAAAACCAATATTTTTTAGCAATATTCATCAAAAGAAACTTTCCCCCCCTCATTTCTGAAACAAGATCAACATTTAGTAAAGAAAAATCCAAATTACCTCAACACCGTACTTTATGGTGACGCCTGCAAGTGTGTCCAACTTGGATACATGATGCTCAATATACTTCAACGCACAAGGAGACGAGGGAGGAGCAAAGGTATCATATTTTCTCTCATGGGAAAGAGATCCCATCGCTATAGGGTGAATGCAACAAAAAAAAATGGGGGAGAAAACCTAGAATGACATCAGTTTCTTCGATCGGCGACACAAGCAGGTGGAAGAAGGTGAACAAATCAAAATAAAAGAAGGAATTGGCAATGCAAACAAACCGAGAAATGGAAAGTAACCTAGATCAGTAGATCTGGAACTCCAGATCACGTCCTGGCCTCCGTCGCGCACACTCCCATGATCCGGACCCTTGCTATTTCCCTGCGATCGCTCTTCCCGGCTGTTGATGCTCCTATGCGGCTCCAGTGAGCGAGAGATTGTGAGAAAAGAGGGACGAAAATGCTTAGGGATAGAGAAGGTAAGGGGGGGAATGCGGCGGCAAAAAAATTTCGAGGAGAGGGAAAGAAAAAAAACGGCGGTAAAAAATGGCGAAGGGGAAAAAACGGCGAAGGAAAAAAACACCGATATTCAACATCACTTAATAGACAATGGTTTTCAAAAACCATTGTCGTAATTCCAAAAAAGCGCACAAAGACAACAGTTTTCAAAAACTATTGTCGTAGCCTTTAAAAACCGTTGTCGTAGCTCCAAAAAAACATAAATAGACAATGATTTTTAAAAATCATTGTCGTAGGCCAAAAAAACTGCTAAAAGATAACGGTTTTTGTTAAAACCATTGTTAAAAGGCAAACAACAATGATTTGGCATAAAACCGTTGTCATTTTAGTGTTGTTCAATGAGGATTTTGTTGTAGTGTTTTCTCCAAAATTCATGAGTCTGGTGATAAGATCCTTCAGTTTAGCGTGCATTTGCGCTACTGATTCTCCTTCTTTTAGCTGGAGGTTGATTAGTTAGCCTTGGAGCCGATCCCGTTTTGTGAGCTTGGCTTCGGTCGTATCTTCGTGTAGCTCCAGGAACTTCTACCAAAGTTTCTTTGCTGATTCATAGGCCTTGATTCTGCTGACTTCTTGCGGAGGCAGTACACTCAGTAGATGGAATTCAGTTCGTCCATTTGCTACGAAGCCCGCTTTCTCCTTCTTGGTCCACATATACTCTTCTTTTTCTATCCTTGTTGGTCTTTGGGGGGCTACAAAACCATATTTAATTATCAAAAGAATTTCAAAATCAGTTTTAAAAAATATCTCCATGCGTTTCTTCCATAACGCAATTCTCCCTCAGACTTCGGTGGATAGATGCTCAGTCTGGCTATCGTCTCGGTGCTTTAGTCGGTGGTTAGTCCTTCTGAGGCATTTTGGCTTTGATACCATTTGCTGGCGCAGTGGAGGTACAAAATAAAATCTAGCCCCTTCTCGTCCTTTGGACTTGATTAGTAGCACGATAATAATAATAAAAATAAACTAAACAACTTAAAAGAAAAATATAAGAAGGACATAAATTAACTTGGTTACAACCTAAATGGTTGTTAATCCAAGATAGTAAAAAATATTAGTAGATCTCTTTTGTTGTAGGCAGAGAAGTCTCTTATATACGTTGACAGCTCAAGAAATAGACTAGAAAAGAGTACAAGAGTTGTAGTTATAGTTGTTGTCTATTTTCTATCTCCAAGGGCCTTTTTATAGCTCTTTGAAAATCATATCTGAAGGTGGAAGGCGCCTTGAAGAGGGTTCAAGGCGTCTTCAATTGGTTAAGTCTTATCTGTGAGAATATTAAACTTTACCTCCACTAATGGCTATTAGAAGGCGCCTTTAAAGGATGGAAGGCGCCTTCGTATTGTTCCAGCTATGGAAGGTGCCTTCCAAGTAGCATATCAGCTCCTTAGTAGCTGATCTCTTCACTTAGGTGATTCTTCGACTAACTAGAGTTGAGCTTACCCGAACCCAACTCCAACCTTCTCCTCAAGCAGACTTCCTCCTTGGCTTCTCATCCTTCGAACGTCGTGCATGTTCTTTTCATCCACCGGTGTACTCTTCCGTAGTATCTTGTCGCTCAAATGCACCTAGCTCGTCTGCTCCTTTTCTGTGGCACCCTTCTCGCTAGCTACGTCTTCTGTTCGACTTCTTGTGTTTCTAAGCTCCTGCACACTTAGACACAAGGATTAAACAAAACAAGACCTAACTTAATTTGGTTGACCATATCAAAACTACCATGTGGTACTTACAAATGAGAGATGAGAGCTTAAGTCTAGAGGGAGGCTATATTTATAATTTTGTATAGGATTGTTGCACTATGGGGGGGGGGG